>NC_079368.1:29312355-29564855 GCF_021018895.1 Seriola aureovittata | reverse complement strand
ACGAACATCAATGAAAAGTCTACGTTTGTTCACACGACAACGTTTTAGTTTTAAACACATCTCTTTTGCTACGTTTACGGCTGCTGTTTTCAAGCCCGGAAATCAGAGTCTTTCAGAAACTCTGCTGGACTGTCTTATTTTGAAAACACCGGGGTTGTGTTTTATTTTGAAAACTCTGGGGTTGTGTGAAATTCATCGAATTGCTTTGAGTTTAATTCAACTTAAGTGTTTTTTTCTGCCGGTTTTGTGGACGGCTCTAAACACTACAATACCCATGAGCCTCAGCTGCTGTTTCTATGGAGATGTAACCAATCAGAGACTCAGAATCTGAAGTGAAATGATTTTAAACTGCTGAAAGTTTCATCATGTTTGTATGAAGTGCGATATTTAGCTTTCACTATAGAACGTGATACTCTAGTGAAATGCACCTTGGGAGTTGTAGTCCTCTCCTTCTTGTTCATTTTGACTCTGACTTTCCGACAGACTGCGTCACGTTGAACACTTTGTGGTTTTTTCTTCTAGGCTTCATGTTGCCGGACCTCCCAGAGCAGTTCGGACCCCCGGACACCGCCCCCCCCCTCCTCAGCAGACTGATGGAGGCCGTAGAGAGCAAAGGTACGGCATTCACACCTGTAAACATGAACATGAACCTGTGCGGAGCAGCAGGGAAGGTGAATCTGACGACTGATCCACCTAGACAAACACTCCTCTTCTGATTGGTTGAACACCAACACAGATAGAAGCTGGTACGCGGAGGTTCGCAGCGAGTCGAGGTGACGTGAAAACGCCACGTTGGAAGGATGAACGTGGCTCATGTGTTGTGTTGTTGGTCTCTGGTCTGTGTCGCTGCAGGTCTGGACAGTCCCGGCGTGTATCGCAGTGTGAATGGAGGAGGTGTGGACACCCGGCAGCTGGCCGACACCGGTGAGGACTCACTTCCTACTGTCAGTAAACCTCAGATCAGGAGATCGACCGTAGACCAGCAGGGTTCAGGAGTTGTCGTAGGTTCAGTTTTAAATCCAACGGATGAGAAAAAGTTCTTCAGGTGCTCAGAAAAATAGTTATTTGAGCGGCTGCATTTCGACTGGTAAACTCTGAGGAAGACGTGACGCAGCCGTACGCCTCAGAAGAGCTGCATGTTTTTTATCATGACAACAGTAAACCTCATTCACACAGAGAAATACTGGTGAGAGACAGGAGACTTCAAATTAAAGGTCCCATATTTGACACGTCTTCACTTTTATTTGAAGTGTTGATCCATCAGAAGATATAAAAACCATCTCAGTGTAGTTTTACATCTCCTCTCTCAGGCTTCTCTCTGCAGCTCTAGTAACAACAGGTCAGTCAGCCAATCAGAAGAGAGGAGGCTCTGAGCCTCTCTTCTGATTGGCTGACTGTTTTCTGAGTGATCCAATAAAAATAAAGCAGATTTCAGGTAAAAACACTCAGAGAAACCAAATCCTGCAAGGTTTGGATGGTGGGTCCAGGTGGGCGGGGCTTGGTCACAAGGTTCCAGAAGTCCTGCTTTATAATCAAAATCTTTAATTATTATCTTGAAGGAAACTGTGGTTGATCCTTGTCTCTTAAACTGAGGTGTGTTTGTTTTCAGACCTAGAGCAGCTGGAGGTGTCGTCCGTGTGTGACGGGGTGGTTCGGTTCCTGCTGGACCTCCCTGGTCCCGTCCTCCCCTCCACGCTGCAGGCCGACATGATCCACGCAGTACAAGGTCAGCAGAAAGCAGACCGCAGCCGCCTCGTCCCGGCGGTTCTGAAACGGCTTGTTGTTTTTAGTGGTTGACTCTCTGTGTTTATTCACGGTTCTGTTCTCCTGTCTCCGTCCGCAGAAGTCCGAGACCCAGAGGACTGCGCCCAGGTGCTACGAGGTGTGGCGAGCTCGCCGGCCTGCCCGGCCCAGTACGGCCTGACTCTGCTCAGCGTGGTCCGACACCTCGCCCGACTCTGTTTGCACGGTTCCAGAAACCAGCTGAGCCCCCGAAACCTGGCGGAGAGCTTCAGTCCACTGCTGTTCAGACAGACTGCAGGGTGAGTGACACACACACACACACACACACACACACACACACACACACACAAATAGTAATAAAAGCAGAAATGATGTCTAGTTGTTTATATTTTATTTAAAAGGGAAGCAAAACGTTTGTGCTTTTATTTTGAAAATGGAATTGGTTCTGTTGGTTTTGGCTGAGGGGCGGAGTCTGGTGGATCAGGTCAGAGATGGTTAAGTTTAGGCAAATTCAAACTAGTCGAGCTCAAACAGACTGAAAGTCACAGCTTTCCTGCAGGTCACTGAAATTAAAATATCAGAAAATAAGGACTTAAAATGTCTCATATTTACTGTAAATTTGTTGTGGTGATGTCATGCTAATCGTTTGGCATAAAACTCCAGGTAGATAATTAGGTCATTCTTTGTGAGAAAATAAAAAGTCATTGTGCATAGTAAAAGTCTGAACTATAAAACGCTGACACCTGATTATTTAAAAGTTCATATGAATTAATCTTGAAGTAGGATTTAGAAAATGTTTAGCAGTAATAGGAAGTAGTAGTTATTTCTACCAATGTGCAAAATGACTGGTGTGGTTCTTTAATGCTGCTGCAGGTGTTTAGGTGTTGAAGTCTGAGTAAAAGAAATCATTTAGACGTTGTTCGGTCTTAGTTTTTATTTATTGATGTCTTACAAAGGTCTTAAAAAGCATTGATTTAGATGTTTTAAATGGTGCAGGAACAGGAAGTCACACCTGGTTGGGTGATCCTGGATCCAGCTGCCTCTGTAGGTGACGTGATCCTGGCAGCTGGATGTGGCAGTTGTTGGTGGTGATGCACCTCTGAGCTTCATGTTTTCCAAACACCACAGAAGAAGAGAGTGACAAGAGGATGAAATTGTAAATAACAGAGCATCCTGGGTGTGAACCAAACCAAGACAAGGGAAAGGAAGTTGTAACTAAAAGGAGTCTGACTCATGTTGTGAGGACGTTTCGGTCAATTTAAACCATTTCCTAATTAAATTTACAGAATTACTGTATCGTGATATGAAGTTACAAACACTGATAGATGTTGGTCATATCACCCTCCTCTCAGTCACAGCTAGATTTTCTTTTCCTCGAGATATGATGCAGGAACATTCAGGGACGTTGAAGGTGAAGTTCTCGGTGTTATTCAATTTATAGTTATAAACATTTTTAACTTTTTTAAAAAAACCTTTTCTTTGATTTTTTATGTGTTAATTGACGGCCAACAGTTTACAGGGGAGACGAGGGAAAAGACGATGTTTCTGTTCATTACTTCATTTGGCAAATTTAAAAAAAATGTATGAGAAAGTTGATGTTATAATGAGTAATATGATGATAATGTGAATAACATGAATCATGAGAACAGGAAGTGTATGTTTCACTCAAAGTCAGCGGCACCATTTTCTCTTTGTCCTCCTGTAACTTTGAGTCTTCCTGAGACGCTCGAACAAAAACTCCAGGAGCAACAAGGTTCAAACGTCGTCTGTGTGAGTGAGTGATGTTGATGGATCTGACTCTTGAGTCTCTGTGTGTCTGCTCAGGTCTGAGTCCGGTTTGGATCCTCTGGTTCAGGTCCTGGAGGTTCTGATAACCAGCGAGCTCAACATGAACCAGGCTGCACCAGGTAACACACACACACAACACACACACACACACACACACACACACACACACACACACACACACACACACACACACACACCTGACTCTGTGACTGGAAACAAAAAGGATTGTTGAAGACAAATTTACCTGAACGTGTCACTGAAACATTAATTTCTTCCCTTCAGCTGTTTAATATTAATATAGTTTTTTAAAGCTCCATGTTTCTTCTTCTTCTGATATAAAAAAACATCTCAGTGTAGTTTTACATCTCCTCTCTCAGGCTTCTCTCTGGAGCTCTAGTAACAACAGGTCAGTGAGCCAATCAGAAGAGAGGAGGCTCTGAGCCTCTCTTCTGATTGGCTGACTGATTTCTGAGTGATCCAATAAAAATAAAGCAGATTTCAGGTAAAAACACTCAGAGAAACCAAATCCTGCAAGGTTTGGATGGTGGGTCCAGGTGGGCGGGGCTTGGTGACTGCTTTGTTGTGACATCACAAAGTTCCAGAAGTCCTGACGGCTGGTTTTAAGGCTCAGTTTCTGAATACAGGCTGTGTGCATTTCTCTGTGGACTGAGGCTTTGATACTTTCACAGTATTAATATAGAAGCTAGAGCTGATCTATAATCACACTACACATGGACACAGACCTTTACACTGGAGGAAGCTTTGAGAAATGGACTCAAAGCCTCTCAGTGTTTTATAGGACAGCTGTTTACGGTCGTCTGTGACTGTTCTCTGTGTCAACTGAATCATTCAGATGTCACTTGATTTCTTCGAAGGTCGTTTTCAGTTCCTCTAAAAGCCGTGAAGCAGCGTCACGCTGGATCTGTGTCACTGTCATAACGTCGCAGCTGTTGCTCAATCGTACGAGTCAGATGATGAGCTCTGTGACCTCGTTATCTCATTCTCTCATCTGAGAGTTCCTCGTTTAATTCAAAACTCTTTGTATTTTAATTAGACAGAGTTGTTGTAGCTGCGGCTTGTTTTTATATTCTTCAGTGTCGGGTATGAATCTGAAACCTGTGTCCAGTGTTACTGATGATAAGGCAGGTTTGGTTTTATGGTTCTAATATTTGTCTGATTCATACGGTTATAAACTCCACGTCCATCTGGCTGTTGTCTCTTAGTCTCAGAGTCTAAAAGGTTATGAACCTCTGCTGTGGACACGTTTCTTATACACACAATAAGAACAATACCCAGTTCTGTACGGTGGTGACATTAACCCCTTCAGAAGCAGGTGAATTATTATGAGTTAATACAACAAACTTAATAAAGACGACACGTGTCTATTCAGGTAATCGGATAGATGATCGGCAGATGAATCAATAATGAAGCGTTGTCTGATGAATTGAGTAACAGTCACTCAGTCAGTCAGTGGATCAGTCGGTCGGTCAGGCTGAGCGGCAGCTGAAACGATGACATCATCCATCCACAGAGTGAGAGATGCAGCAGAGGAGAGAGGAGAAGAGGGTAGGGGAGGGGGGTGTTGCCTCGGTGATATCACTGCCATCGCAGGATTGGCTGGGGGCAACGGTGATGTCACACATCTCCAAGCTGCTCTCCTGAGCTTTGAACTGAGGCTGAGGGAGGGAGAGAGAGAGAGAGAGAGAGAGGCAGACGGAGAGAAGAAAGTTGCGTCGTTTTAAACGTCTGAACAACTGAAGAGGAGACGAGGCTGAAATCTGATGAATGCTGGGAAACTGTTTTCAGGCTGATAGTTTCTCTGCAGAGTCTCAGCGAAGGTGGAAATGTAAGAGATCTACCTGAAGGTGCAGACGGAGTGAGGGAGAGAGAGAAAGAGAGAGAGAGGATATCAGTGCGGTCGAGTAGAAATTAGAGGAAGAGTCGAAAAGAGAGACGAACGGCTCAGTGAGGAAAATGTAGCTGGACCCGTTTCCTTCCAGATGACGTCAGTTTTTTCGAGGCAGGACCGGAGCGCTCGGCTGAAGGCAGGAGACCATGAGATCCAGAAAGGAAGGATCCGCATTTCATTTCACCTCTGAGGCGCCGCGGAGGCGGGCGACAGTTTAGAGGCCGACATGGAGCGAGAGGAGGGAGGCAGGGCCGAGGCCGAGCCGCCGAGGGGAGGACGAGACAAAATCCTCTGCTACATTAACATGCAGAGTCCAGGTAGGAGCTCAGACCCGAACCTGAGCCGTTAGAGGGAACCGACACCTGCAGCCGTCTGACTCGCAGCACGTCAGACGGATGTGGAGGCTCCTGCTCATTGTCCTGAGCCATTTTGTCAAATGTTGTTTGGACTAATGAGTTAAGTTTTTTTAATTAAATCTACACTGACAGAAATCAAAACTTCTACACGTAAATAGTGTGGTTAAAAAAACGTTTTGGCTCTAACTGATTCTTTTCATTATAAACTCATCCAATTATTCTCTTGATTAATTTCTCCGTCGATAAGTTAAACGGATCAGAAAACAGCGAGCCGCATCCGAGATCATGAAATATAATATTTCAATTTGACCATCAGATCTGACAAAAGAATCATCTGAGAAACTTCAACCAACAAACGTTTGAAATCTTTATTTAAACAGGAAAATAGCTGCTGATTCATTCACCATTGATCGATGAATCAATTGATAAGCTGATCGTTGAAGCTGTAGCGTCGTTACCAAGCTGCAACCTCCGAGGCTGAAACATGAAGCGTCAACACAAAGAAGCAGAAGCTGCAGTTCCTCTAACGACCACTAGAGTCTGGCTCCAACAGTGAGTCAGTCCCCATAGACTCCCATGTTAAAATGTCCAACTTTACAGCAGAAATAAACATGTTTACAGCCTGGTACAAAAACTGTTCTGGTCTCTAGAGCTGATTTCCTCCTTCATGACACCTGTTTATATAACTCACCTGTTTATATAACTCACCTGTTTATATAACTCACCTGTTTATATAACTCACCTGTTCATATAACTCACCTGTTTACATTTTATTAAGGACTAAAGTTATGGAGGATTAAGGGGCGTGGCCTCTTTGAGTGACAGGTGGGTGAGCGTATGCCTACAATGAACCAAGGTTTCAGCTCCACATATATAGACTGACCATATAGACTTTGGTCATGACACCCAAACATCTGGCAACCGACACTGAAACGATGGGACGAGCCGGTTTCTCGTTAATCGTTGCTTTTAAATCTTAATTTGATAAAACAGAAAACTGGAAAATGTGCCGAGCAGAGCGCAGACCTCCAACAAGGAGGTGTGTTGAGTCACCTTCAGTGCACTGCTGTGGAGTGCTGTGACCCAACAACACACCTGCTCAGTGATTGGCTCCATTATCAAGGGATGTGATTGGCTGTTAACCGCAGTGAGAAGAACTGGACATTGAAAAACTGATATAAAATGGGGAAATCAATTATAATAGTAATTCTCAGTATCTGATACTGTGTTGTAATTAGAGTTGTAATTACAATCAGTCAGTTAAGTGATTTTTTGATTAGTAATCTTTTAGTATTTGCTGGTTGTAGCTTCTCAAATCTGAAGGTTTTTATCTCGTCTAATAGCAAATGAAACATTCTTTGAGTTTGGATAATTGATGAGTTCACCGTCTGCAGATTAAGTGAAAATAAAAACAGTCATTAGTTGCAGCCGAAGGTGAAATTTGGTCCTAAAAAGACGTAAAACCTGGAAGATGGACGCTTGATTTTTACTAACTTGCACTGTTGAAGCGTCACATAAACATCAGCAGACTTTGATAACAATATATCAAGCCAGTCATTTTTGTTTCCACACTTCCACATTATGTAACAAATAAATTGAATTAGGTTTAAGAGAGTTTACTGAATCAGAGCAATCACAGGAAATACAACAGGAAACAGTCAAAGTAAGAGTGAAATATATTAACAACCTTAAGTTATTAGTGGTGTGGGCAAACCTCCCCATTTAAAGCTCCTCCAGTGTAAAGGTCTGTGTCCATGTGTAGTGTGATTATAGATTATAGATCAGCTCTAGCTTCTATATTAATACTGTGAAAGTATCAAAGCCTCAGTCCACAGAGAAATGCACACAGCCTGTATTCAGAAACTGAGCCTTAAAACCAGCCGTCAGGACTTCTGGAACTTTGTGATGTCACAACAAAGCAGTCACCAAGCCCCGCCCACCTGGACCCACCATCCAAACCTTGCAGGATTTGGTTTCTCTGAGTGTTTTTACCTGGAGTCTGTTATATTTATTATTGGATCATTGTTGTTACTAGAGCTGCAGAGAGAAGCCTGAGAGAGGAGATGTAAAACTACACTGAGATGGTTTTTATATCTTCTGATGGATCAACACTTCAAATAAAACACAGAAGAATAAGAAACACGGAGCTTTAAATCTGTGACATGCTCTTATTATTGGCCAATGTATTGGTGCCTCCACAGATTTTATTAGAACGATTAAATGTGGAGAATTGAAAACAGTTTTCAGGTTTGCATTAAGCAGCCGATGCTAATGCTAATTTACTTCCTCTCTCTGTCTGATTGTGTCTTTTCAGCTTTACCTCCTAAACCAGTGAAGTCGTCGACTCCTGCAGCTTCCAGTAGTTTTAACAACAGTATGGCTCTGCAGGACGCCGAGTGGTACTGGGGAGACATTTCCAGGTAACACACACACACAGAAATATCAGATATACATATGTATATATATATATATCCAGACTAAAAGCTAAACCTGAACAATTAAAGTAAGAAACTAAAAAATCAATCCTACAAAAAATGAATGATGAGTTTATAATCCAGGTTTCCAGGTTAAATTCACTTGTACAGTTTCCATCCTGTAGACGTGAGAACAGACATGTATTTATTTTATTTAACATTTATTTTTTATAGAACTCGTGCCCTGATTTAATGTAACACCTGTCCACAGATGTCCATGTGAAATACACACAAAGTACCGATCAGCATTATCGATAAAAGTAGCTCTACTGTTAAAATCTTAATGTTGTCCATATTTACAGAGAGGAGGTGAACGAGAAGCTGAGAGACACAGCTGACGGTACATTTCTGGTCCGAGACGCCTCCACCAAGATGCACGGAGATTACACTCTGACTCTGAGGTGAACTGTCCGACGCCGTCGCCTCGCTCACGCCCACGCGGCCAAACATTAACATTGATCTGACTCATGACCGTTTATTAACCTGTTAGAGATGATTGTAACTCATTAGTCAGATTAATGAGCAGTAATAATGAACCTGCAGGAAAACTGTTAGAACTTGTTTATAATTGTTTATGATTTATAAAGTGTTTACAACAGAAATAATCACCTGATTATTAACCATTTATAAATCCTTTAAAGGGGTCGTCTGATTGTAATGAAATATTTTACTAGAATGATCATTTAATTATTAATGAAGAATCAGACGTCTGCAGGGTTTGAAGGAAAAAACATCAGTATTAATGTTTTAATATTTCTGAATTCTTCTCGGCTAACTTCCCCGTCACATCGGTCAGACCTCAGTTTGTCTGGATCAACGTTACAATATATGATATATAATATTCGGTTTGTTGTGACGTCCTGCAGGAAAGGAGGCAACAACAAACTGATAAAGATTTTCCATCGGGAGGGGAAGTACGGCTTCTCCGACCCGCTGACCTTCAGCTCGGTGGTGGAGCTGATCAACCATTACCGCCACGAGTCTCTGGCCCAGTACAACCCCAAACTGGACGTCAAGCTGCTCTACCCGGTCTCCAAGCACCAGCAGGTGTGTCCCGCCGTCCCAGCTTTCTGTTCCTCCTGTGCCGGTTGTTGAGTCGTCTGACTGGACGTTGTGTGGTTGTGTTTGCTCAGGACCAGGTGGTGAAGGAGGACAGTATTGAAGCCGTGGGGAAGAAGCTCCACGAGTATCACCTGCAGTACCAGGAGAAGAACCGAGAGTACGACCGGCTGTATGAAGAGTACACCAGGACGTCGCAGGTACGATACACCACACTACAGTACGCTGCAGATTACACACGACACGGTGAGGAGATGTAGTGTCACGATTATAGTGACCAGAATGATCAGCTGTCAGTTTCATCACAGTGTTGTTAAAATGTGCTGAACATGTTCAAAAGGTAATAAAACAACCTGAGGTCATTTCACCAAGTGGCTGTTTGTATTTAAACATTAAAATAACAGCGTGTCCAACACGTCTGTGTCGTCTGCTGCTGCTGCATGTCCACTCTGTCAACAAGGGAATAGTGAATTTATTGTTTTCCGTGCTGTGACGTCTTTCAGAGACAGACACTGTAGACACACCTGTGGCTGAACAAGTAAAAACATGTATATTTATCACATAAGTTATGAGTTATTATTGATAAGGATATCGATTTGAGGCTTCCTAGTTAATCATGATCACATTGTTGCAGTAACAGGCCGACACCACCAGGTGGAGCTGTCACCACTCGCTCACAGTAGATGATAGAAAATGTAAATGAAAATAAAACCAGGAAACAGCAAGAAAAGTAAAATATGAGGTAATTAATTAAAAGCCAAATTAAATAAATAGGTTTTCATTTCTGTAGATTTTTGTATCGTATTTTCAGTCAATCCAAAATCACTGTGGTAATTACAACTTCCGCTCACGCCCGTGTCACGCGTGTCCGTCTCCGTCCCGCAGGAGATCCAGATGAAGAGGACGGCCATCGAGGCGTTCAACGAGACCATCAAGATCTTCGAGGAGCAGTGTCAGACTCAGGAGCGCTTCAGCAAAGAGTACATCGAGAAGTTTCGCCGGGAGGGCAACGACAAGGAGATCCAGAGGTATGAGGCTGTTGCCTTGGCAACTGAGATGGAGACCTTTAAAACCCACAAATTTATATATATATATTTGAAGGGGGCCTGGCTGCCGTAGCAACAGAGCCTGCAGGAAGAAACACCTGCTGGTGGATGTAGTCTGAAGCTGAAAGGAGGTCCAGCTCTCTGGTGATTCAGTGTCTTTAAAGCTCCTCCAGTGTAAAGGTCTGTGTCCATGTGTAGTGTGATTATAGATCAGCTCTAGCTTCTATATTAATACTGTGAAAGTATCAAAGCCTCAGTCCACAGAGAAATGCACACAGCCTGTATTCAGAAACTGAGCCTTAAAACCAGCCGTCAGGACTTCTGGAACTTTGTGATGTCACAACAAAGCAGTCACCAAGCCCCGCCCACCTGGACCCACCATCCAAACCTTGCAGGATTTGGTTTCTCTGAGTTTTTTTACCTGAAATCTGCTTTATTTTTATTGGATCACTTAGAAAACAGTCGGCCATTATCGATCAACACTTGAAATAAAACACAGAAGAAGAGGAAACTATGGAGCTGTCATGTGCAAACTAGTTCAGCATTGGAAAGAAATAAATGATGAATTAATGATGTAACACAACTAACAAATACCAAAAGACCACAACACAAATACAAAATGTATAATAAGAGGTTAGAGGGTTTTCAAATGCTGAAGTAAATTCTTACATCAACTTCTTCTTCTTCTTCAGACACATAATTAGATTGATTTTTTTTCTCTCTAAAGGATCATGGAGAACTACGACAAGCTGAAGTCTCGCATCAGTGAGATCGTGGACAGCAAGCGCCACCTGGAGGTGGATCTGAAGAAACAGGCCGCCGACTACAGAGAGATCGACAAGAAGATGAACAGCATCAAACCAGACCTGATCCAGCTCCGCAAGACCAGGGACCAGTACCTCATGTAGGTCACACCCGGACGCAAACACACAGGTCAAATCAAAACCGTATAGTAGGACACGTTGTACTAACAGCTGCTGTGTGTTTCTCAGGTGGTTGACACAGAAGGGAGTCCGTCAGAGGAAACTGAACGAGTGGCTCGGTCTGAAGAACGAAACCACAGAGGAGTAAGTCTGAACCGTCGAACGTGTGTCTGGATGTAAAGACACATTGACACTGTGGCAGGAAGTGACACCACTGAGCCGACCTCTGACGCGTTTGATTGAAAACACAAAGTGTAACTTCTTTGTGTTTCACGAAGGATCCACATGTTGGAAACTTTGTTGTCCAGGAGAAGGACGTATTTGAAATGGGACGGTCTAGTCGCGCCGCTGTGACGCAATCGGGCTTCAATTGGGACGCAGCCCATCTCTATGACCGCCATGACTTCAGAGGTCACTGCGCTCAAGACATGAAACAGTAACTTAGCAAGACTGAGGAAGACAATGAGATGTGGCTGAAAGCTTTGGAAAAAGCTGGTTAGAGGACCAGTTAAAAGAATTAAAAGATGTAAAAGTTGCAGGACTACCAATCAAAGACAGCACAGCGTCGTCGCTTTCATTAGCACTTTTATTTGTGATTGGCCACAAGGGGGCGCCGTTCACCTTGTACAGCAGCCAGGTGAACAGTTGGAGCGGCCTCTGTAGGACTCACTGAGGTTCACATCAATGTGTGTCTGTTCTCAAAGTGAGAATACAGTATAAAAGTAAAGCAACCAAAGTTTCTCTATATTTAATTAGTTGAGGAAAGATTCTTTATATTTGGCCACAATAGTCATAGAATGAAAATGTGAGACCTTGTGTGAGTCTGTGTCCCCGGCTAACATGTCCTCCTCCCCACAGCGAGTACAGTATGGTGGAGGATGAGGAGGACCTTCCTCACCACGACGAGCGGCTCTGGCGTCTGGGAAACATCAACCGCAGTCAGGCGGAGTCTCTGCTCCGAGGGAAGCGAGACGGCACCTTCCTGGTCCGAGACAGCAGCAAACCGGGCTGCTACGCCTGCTCCGTGGTGTAAGTCTCTTCACCTGTCTGTCTGCGATCCTGTCTGTCTGCGCACCTGTGTGTGTGGACGTTTGCCCGTCAGCTGGAGGCTTATAACGCATATTTCCGTTGTCTGTACTTTGAGTCTGTCCGTGTGACCCCACTCTGACCTCAGTTTCTTCTTCTTCTCTCAGGGTGGACGGAGAGGTGAAACACTGCGTCATCAACAAGACGAGCACCGGTTACGGTTTCGCGGAGCCCTACAACCTGTACGGATCCCTGAAGGAGCTGGTGCTGCACTACCAGCACACCTCGCTGGTCCAACACAACGACTCGCTCAACGTCACGCTGGCCTTCCCCGTCTACAGCCAGCAGCGACGGTGACCCGCCCACTTCCTCCTCATTTATACCGCCATCGCAGACCAGCGGCCTGACCTCGTTTACACACCCGACCCGCCACCCCTCCCCCCCAGAACACGAGCCGGTTAGTCCGACACGCCTCACCAAACCTACGGGAGGGAAGTCAACACCCCCCTTGTCTCTCCTCGCAGACCAGTACCTGACCACTCGATGCTTTTCGCTCTGAACACGTCGCGTTTAAAGCTCGGCGTGAGAAGCCGGCTCGATGACGACAGACGTCAAGCTGCACTTTGTTTAACTGACAATAAAAAAGAATCAGTCCTGGTGCTGGGTTCCTAAGCTTCACTAAGGTAAGACACATGCTACGAGGAGTGAAATAAAACGAACCAGGAGGTAACGAGGGGTCAGTACAGAAGGTCGTCTTAAATCTGGCACCTGGCACCTCGACTGTGACGAGTCTGGCTCTTCCTCACCTGGAGGATTCTGTGCAGCAGGTACAAACCAGATACAGTAAAACTATATGGATCCTTCAAAAAAAGGATCATATGAAGGAACAGAAACATGAGAGGAGGATGTTGCCGATCACGATGATCTGTGGCTGCAAACAAAAACATAAAGATGTTTCTGTCAAAGGTCTCTTTACTGAAATGTCACTATTCAGTAAATTTACCTTCAGTGTGATGACTCATCATTTATTCTCCCACTCACCTGTCTGAGCTCAGGTGTGACTGGGTATCGTTTGAATTTTATTTTAACACAACAGCAAAGTGTTTTAGTAATGATACCACAGCTGTTCTTTTTTTAATTTTTCCTCACGTTGAGAAATTTTAACGTTTTTCTACAAAATCCCTTTTTGCAGCGTTTTCAAATGTTCAGACTGAAACTGGAGAATTTAAATCAGGAACACGAGTTCATGGATCTGAGCAGGTCCGCGGCTTGAGACTCGTTTCTTTGTTCAAGTGAAGCCGATGATTCGGTTCAGTCATGCGATGCGTTGCGGACCGGTCCTCACAGCTGAGGCTCTGATTGGTTCTCAGGATGTCTGAACGTCAAACATTAGAGAGCAACAAGACACAAAAGTCCACTTCCTTGACTCGGACTCTCCAGGTCCCGTTTTATAGAAATGATTATAAAATGATAGAATTCAGTAATTCTGTCACGTGATGTGACTGAAACAGGGTGTCTCGTTGTTTTCCCCTGAACGTCTCTGAGGGTTGGAGTTCGTTACCATCGTGGCCTCCAGGTCCAAAGTTTGAAACAAGTCCCGTGTGATTTTCCGGTTTACTGTCTGTGGAGAAACGAGGTACTGTACGGAGGTCGGAGGTCGGAGCTGGTCTGGACTGAACTAATGACTCCTCCTTTAATCACAGCACTGAACTGCTGGTCCAGCGCGCTTCAACAGAACAGAACCACAGCTGGACCGGTCTCTGAAGCTACATTTGTGGACCAATGATGATGATGATGATGATGATGATGATGATGATGATGATGATGATGATGATGATGATGATGTCAGATGCAAAATGACGGACAATCCCGAGAGAGACTTCTTGCAACCACTGTGAGTGACTCTGAACGAGGTTTAAAATGAGGGCGAATCAGCTGATCCGCATTTCATATCAGGAGAAAAACCTGCATCCCGAGCTCATCCAAAGCCCCCTCCCCCCCCCAAAACCCCACCATCAGTGTTTTCCAGGTTCCTGTTTCTTCAGGTCTCGTTTGGACGTTTGGAGTCGTAGTTTTTGGCGGCTGGTTTAGTTTTTGTAGAACTGACGGATGAGTCCTTTTTGTTCTTTCATTTCAATAAACGTCCGTCGGACACAAAGATCCTGCTGGATCAAGACTGCGAGTCAGGAATGACAAGAACTGGATCTCATTTTGCATCCAAACACTTCTGGATTTATCCGGACGCCTCGTGGTCGACACGACGCTCGGCTGATTTTACAACATTTTGTCTTTATGGATTATTTTTCCTTTTTGTGCATAAAGACACTCGACTTCTTCTAAGAGGCGCCAGGTACAGGAGAGGAAACTGTCTACAACAATTTGAGGGAGTCTGTAGTCATGGTAACCACCTGGTCGTGACCTCACAGCACACATTACAAAATGTTTGGAAATGTCCTGAATTTTTCAAATTCTGGTGTTTTTTTTGTTTTCTTTTGTTTTGTTTTATTTTTCTGAGTATTGTCTGTGACAGCTGGTAGATTCTGTGCGGGAGGAGCAACTCAAAACACAATTAAAACTGACAACAACCTGTAACATTAGACAATAAGAAGTCATGAAAAGTTAATTGTTTAGGATATTATTAATAAAGCAGTTGGTCTGATCATCTCAAGGCCTTTATACTGTAATACTGAAACTTCCTGTCTCTGCTTTGTCCAAATTATTTGTTTGTGTGTTTGTGTGTGTGTGTGTGTGTGTGTGTGTGTGTGTGTGTGTGTGTGTGTGTGTGTGTGTGTGTGTGTGTGTGTGTGTGTGTGTGTGTGTGTGTGTGTGTGACGCTCAGCACATCTTCTGTGTACGGCTGCAACTGAGGATTCTTTTCATTATTGATTAATCTGTTGATTAATTTTATGATTGACTAGGTTTACCACTGGTCGATCCTTAAGTAAAAGTAATACCTTAATGAAAACATACTGTGACCTGTGTTCAAAATTCAGCTTCAGCAAGTGAACAGAAGAATTACCAGCTAAATGTATTTACAGTAGAAGTAAAAGACTCATTTTACAGAATCTCATGTAAAAGATAATATTTTGTCCACAGGTTCTTTTCTTATAGAACAAGATCAAAAATAGTCGAAGAAAAATAGTTGGAGTTTTAGTATAGTAGTTCTGGTTTTGTTGCAGGATCCATTACAACAACAATTAATAAATGCATTTTATTAAAAACTTAAAAACTGACTAGAACAATTCTTCGATTACCAGAACAGCTGCAGATTCCTTTTCTGTTGATCAACTGATCGATTAATTGACTAATCACTGCAGCTCTGGATACAACTTTGTCTAATAGGTGACGTCACATAAACATCATATAAACTGATCATATCTTTATTATGGAAGCAAATGTCTTTTTACCAAACAACACGTGAAAACCCAAATATATTCAACGGAGCTGCAACTAACAATTATTTTAATTATCAGTTAATCTGATTATTTTCTCGATTTCATCGCTGGGGCAACAAATGATCAGATAATGGTGAAAAATGTTAATTACAGCGGATTCATCCGACCTTCCCTCTAAAGCTCAGTAGATGTTGAGTTTACTGTCGCACAAACAGTGTTGAACCTGCAACCTGCAAATGTTTGGAGAAAATTCCCTTAAGAATGAATTGATTGTTTTTCAATACTCAAGTTTACACGGATGTTTATCGGTGAAAAACTGCAAATTTAAGAGACGTATAAGACAGAAGCTGAAACCAGAGAATAGTTGGTCTCCAACACTTAATCAGTTATCACAATCCTTGTAATTAATTTATCAGCTGATCATTTCAGCTCAATTATAATAATAAACTTGATTTGTGTATCACCTTTCATACAACAAATGTAGCACAAAGTGCTTCACATGAAAAGACATAAAATGAACATAAAACACGTTAAAAACATTGATGTGAAATGAGATGGATAAGAAAATAAACCCGGTATCTGACGAGTGACTAGCGATAGTCAAAGTAACGCAAATTAACGTTATTAGAACATCTGTGAGGCGGAGTGATACATGTAGTTAAAAGCCCCAGTGCTGTTATACTACATCAGCACTCATGGATTGGCTCTCGTCCAATCAATGTACTTGGTTTGAACTAACTGTTCTATAATGTCAGTTAATGGAGATTTTCCTTTATACTGCACATTTAATATGTTTACTGTCGTTTCAAAGGCATTATGAGTTGCTTAGCTCTTGCTTGAATATCTGTAAAAGTCACAGCAAATATATATATATGTGTTACTCTCCCAAATATGTACTCACTTGAACTTTTATAAAACCTTAGTATTCTTAATTTTTCTGTTTTAAAGCGTCAAAATATTACAGCAATTTGCTGTTTTGAAAACTTATTTTAAATTATTCAAATTTATTTTCTGCCCTATTTGTAGTCCTGTAGAAAATTTCAAAGCATTTGTATTCGTATTTTCATCACAAAATACAAACAAATTTTGCCTGGTCATGTCCATTTTATGTAACATCATGTGGTGCGATCATTCAGAAACACCATTTTGAGATTTTGAGACTTTTATGTTGAAATGCATTCACAGACAGGAAGATGCATTATTTACCAGCTTGCCAAGGAACCATGGAAACAACACGCAGGTTTGTAACTGTCAAATTTGAAAAAGAATAACCTTTTGAACAGCTGGTATGTAAGTTGCCATTTTTGGATGTCATGTGGTGTAACCTAAAAAAAAACAATATAAAGTTATTCTACCAATATATATTTTGATTTGATATTTCATTGTGCAGTGCCCTGCTACATTTGGTAACATTTTGTTTCTTTAAATATGTGTTTCAGTTGATAAATATGCAGCATATGTTGAAATATTGACTGTTAAATTACTGCTGGTGTGAAATAAGTTTGCATTAATATGGACGAATTTATATTTGATATTTTATTTGGGAAGGTACTGAAATATCCTCTGTTCTCAATAGTCCTTGAACATCTCATGTGTTTTTTTTCTTTGTTTATTTGGGTAACCAGGTGTCAATCTGTTATTAGCCAATCAGTGCCAGTCAGAGATGAGCGTCATCTGATAGGGGGCGAGGCTTAAAGAGACGAGGCTCGGGCGGGAAACGTGAGAGAACCGGCAGAAATACGGAGACGGAAAGAGCTAGGTGTAAGCCAGTTAAAGTGTTTAAATTTGCTGTTGTTAATGTAAGTAAAAACCGGACATTTTATATGTGTATTAACTGTTAGAAAACAGAAGAGTGAGGCGTGTTTAGAGCCGCTTCAGCCGGTAATTCAACCTTAATTTCGGCGACGCCATTGTCTGCTGTGAACTAGTTAGCTAGTTAGCTAGTTAGCCTCGCCCTCGCTAGCTGTGCGGAGAAGAAGACTGAGTGCGTGTGGGAGATATTTTGCGCCAAGTTTCTCAGGACTTCAACAGTGTTTATACGGACCGGGCTCCACGACTGGTTTCTCCGTCTCATCTCACATCTGGTCGCTGGACTGAGGGTTTGAGCGAACTGCTGCTGACAGCTCCTGAGTTTCCACGGATCAGTGAGTACAGTGGAAATACTTTTCTTCAGGATTCAAATGAGCTCCAACATGCGCGCGCCAACGAGATGGTGCCATAACTGAGTTTACAAAACCGCGGGTATTTTATTTCATTTTATTTTAAGAGTCACCAGGACATTTTAAAAGGATGATTGCCGGTTTATATTTTTGTGTCAATAAATATATTATGCTGCTGCAGTATTAAAGTTTATTCATGTCTGATAGGTAAGGGCTATGGTGTCTTAAAGGTATGCATGGGAGTTTGTAAGCTCACATAAACAGTATAACTATAACATCAAGCTAACCAGGCCTCTCTGCAGTCATATGTTTTTGTTAAAGTAGACACATACCAAATTCAATATTTTAGTAGACTCCTACCAATTAACCTCCCATGCTAAAGGTGTTATCAGGTATAAAGAGGTATGCCATGACAATTCAGTAATAAATTAGAGTTGAGTAGGAGGGCTACAATTGTGACCTTTTGTGGAGAGCTAGCTTGTTTTGTTTAGGTTGCCGATTATGAGCCTGTAAATTTTGACTGAACTTGAAAACATCTGGTGCGACCAAATATCATGTGGTAAACCATTGCAGACTGTTTTCCGTGATAGATATATGTCCTTATTTGGCAGTTTTTGAGGTTTTATATTCAATTGATGATTTATATACATGAAATACTTTTATTTATATATTATTTGATATAGATTTTGATGCAGTTTTAGTCGTTTTTTCCTCCTAATATTTCATAAACAACAACTTCCAACTTTCCTGCAGCTATGGGAGTAAATGAAGCCTTGAAGGTTAATGCAAACAATTCCTACAGGTGCCCCAACTTTTTTTGATGACTCTGTCTGTACCAGGGCACAAACTGATGAACAAACTCTTTGTGAAAGAACATCCCGGGTGTGTTCAGCTGACTGAGTAAAACATTTGGCTTAAATTTAGGATTTAAGACTCCGTTGGTGGTTCAGTGAAGGTTCTGGGTTTGAACCATGGCTTGTTTAGGACCTTTTTTTGTAGAGTTTATGTTCCCCCCATGCGGGTTAGGTTAATTGGCTATTCTCAGTTGCCGTACCTGCGTGTGAGCGTGAATGGTTGTCAACCCTGTGGTAGACTGCTGACCTGTCCAAGGTAACCTCACCAAGGTGTTACTGTTTCCGATAACAGCTGCTAATTAATAAAATAACAACAGATGGTCAAATTGGGGATTTGAACACTTAATACCAAATACCAATAAATATGCCAGATAGGCTACTGTCTATCTACTAATCAGAGAGGATCTTAACCAGTTTTCACTGAAATCAATGGCTTGTAGAAATGTCTCTTTTTTCTTCAGTCTGCTCAAAATTCAACAGGTTGCCATTTGTGCTGTAATACTGTCCTCTAGTGGGCACTTAAACAAACACACCACATTAAATTATATTGTATACAAGTTACATTTTTTTAGCAAAGCAACCCCCATCCTATTAAAAACGCAGATGTTTACATTTTCACCTTAAATATTATTTCATAGGCCCAATTCTATCAATATTATTACTTGTATAGGTTGAGTGGGGAATTGTTTTTCTCTTATAATGATTGAGGTCTGAGTAAGGTTTAAACAGCTTAAGACATTCAAGTGGTTTGTTAACACAGTATTTTCTGACGTCTTAAGACATTAACCACTTAACAGTTTCAGTAACTGTAAATTTTGTATCTTATTGACAAATGTATTAAATATTATGATATAAATATTAAAATAGGTTGTGGTAATTATAAAAGCATTATTTTATCACCATTACATTATCTCATACAATGATACAATATTAAATTGATATATAGTCCAGCTCTTGTCATATACATTATATCTGTGACGGCATTATCCGAAACCCGTGCCAAACAAAATGTAAATAGATTACTGAGTTGTGATGTCACATTCGGAGGATTTTATAGGTGGTTTTAATGCGTTTAATTAATTTTCTACATGAACAACATGAAAACACAGTGGAACTTAAAATTAATGCAGACTGTCTGACTTCACAATAAGATCAAAAAATCATAAAGGCTGGTAAAAAATTGCAAATACAAAGAAAGTTAAAGATAAGTCAATATGTTGAAATGCAAAATGAAGCTATAAATCACACAAGTGCCACTTAAGAGCTAAGCAAACTAAAAGTTCTGATTTAGTACAAGGAAAGGTGAAAAACAAGGTATAAGGTTAACTAAATGAATGATTGAAAACCACAGATGATTGAGGATAAAATAACAAATGATCAATCAAATTATGATATTTAGTTTAACACTTAGCTTTAGTGATATTCAAGGACTAATATCACTGTTGAACTGTACATCAGCTTCCATGGCAACTGCCTCTTCATTAACATTTGTTTCTGTTTGTTTCAGGGTCTTTTGTTGTTGTGCCCTTTTGATACATTTTCCAAAAATGAGCAACATGAAAACACAGAGGAAAAGGACAAGACTGATGCAGATAACCCAAGTTATAACTGATGACCAAAACAATTCCTTCTGTCTTAATTGACACTCCTGTAACAGCCTGTCCACTGACACCTTCACCTCTCTGAAAACTAACACCAGATGACCACATTCATCGTCATCACTGATCCAGCCTTCCAGTGCAATCTTAACAGCAGTTTGGTTGGATCCAAAGAAAGTCAGGAGAACTCTGTCCGACAAAAGTTGGCAGTCAAATATTGGTAATGACTTTGAGCTGAAGTACAAGACATCCGTGGCATTGTCCTTTGCACAGTTGTCAATGGTGACTGAGCCGTGGTGGAAAGCCAACATGTAAATGTCGTGTCCATCACCCCCGACCAGGTAATCACCACCAGTGGACACCAAGATGTCGTTGCCGTCCGAGCCTTTGAGAAGTGAACTTTCATAACCAGACACCAAGATGTCAGAATAGATGGTGCCGATCACAATCTCTACGTCCTTCAACATGTCCCCCTCAGCATCAGCGTAGCGGCCTTGTCCGGTCAACAGGTTGACATAAACACCTTTACCCTTCTCATGATCACCCCGGTAAAGAACAGTGTCTCTTCCGGGACCTCCGTCCACTAGATCTGCCCCTGGTCCAGGAATGAAGATGTCACTGCCGGAGTTCCCCATCATTGTGTCATTTCCATCCTCACCATAAAGAGTGTCGTGTCCCACGCCACCAATCATGAGGTCAGCTCCATTTCCTCCAATCAGTGTGTCATCTCCTTGGCCTCCTTCCAAGACGTCATCCTTCCACCCACCAATTAGAGTACTGTTTTGATGATTACCTAGTATGTCGTTGGATTGGAAGGGGCAGCCTTGCACTGTGTGGACCTTTGACAAATTTCTCTGAGAGCTGAGATCCAAACGGCAGTCTATCTGCGATGGTTTCAGAGTCACTTTGAAAGCTTCGACCTCAAAGGAAAGATCATCAGTTGAGTTTAGTGATTTCAATTTAAATGTCACTCCATCAGAGCTCTGAAATTCCAGATGCTGGTGACGGGAACCTTCAGTGTATTTGAGTAGAATGAATTGTAATTGTTCCCCTTTTGACGTGATTTTCACAGTCAGGTCTCCTGTGGATGATGAGTCCAGTGTGACTTGGCCGCCATCGATGAAATCCATGTCAACCAACACAGTATCAATATTATGGTCGTCAGCAAAGTTACAGATTAGTAATGTGTTTCCATATCCATGTCTGATTATATAAGTGTCTTTTCCTTCACCTCCAATCATCAGTGCACCACCGGTGTAAGGATCAAGCAAATTCTCATTCCTGTTCCCAACCATGATGTCGAAACCCGGGGAGCCGTACATTTCTCTCACTGAATCAGTTTCATTCATCATCATCGCTTTGCCTCGGAGGTCAAGGAAGGACATGTGGTCCATGTGACTACATCTGAAACACCTGGACTGTTCTCCTAGAGGGAAAATTAGTGACTGGAATATTTGGAGTATGTTAAATGGTTCAGGTTTGTGGTTTCTGTAATCAACAATCAAGGGAAGCATTACACACTTGCTGCAGTTGACGAGGTTGGAAATCAGTTCAGCTGTTATTCCGTCATTGGTCTTGATCTGCAGGTGCTGATGACGCTTTGAATCAAACCAGTTCTGTAAGATAACATTTCTTCTGCCGGATACTGAAATTATGATGCTCTGGCCTTCACAAGCACATGTTACATGCTGATATTGTTCTTTCAGGAAGAGAACATCCAAGACTAGATCTGGTGATTGATTGTTGATGGTCTTTACACCCTGGCCTGGTGTGATAACGTACCAGTCCTCTCCTCCTCTTCCCTGAATAAAATCATCCCCTCCTCCTGGAACGAAAACATTATGTTCTTTGTTTCCTTTGATGACATCATTAAACTCTGACCCACGGACCTCCGTCACACTGTCAAAAGCCTCGTCCTCCTGAAGGTCCACCACCAGACGAGATGGGGAGCTGCTGTACTCAATGCTGCGACTTTTTATGCACTTGGTGAACGGGTTACTCTCCAGGCAGTCAGCCTTGTTATCTGAGATTGTAGAAGTGATCAGATCTTTTGTGATGAGGAGTAAGTGTCTGTCTTCTGGTGATCTGAACCAGTTCAGTAAAGTCACATGGATGGCTGTACTGTCATGGAGAGCATTCATCAGAACATGGTGACCTTCTACCCTGACTTTAAAAGTGTGAAGATTTGCTTCTACTATGACCAGATCTGTTTTATTGTCTCTGGAGTAATTGTCAATCTGCACCGAAGACTGTTTCTTGTTTTTCACCATATATATGTCTTCTCCTTCACCACCAATCAAACAATCTGAGCCTCCTCCTCCATCTATCAGATTCTTCTCTCCATTTCCAATGAGCACATCATTATACTGAGTCCCAAAGATGTTTGTAACTGTAAGTAAAAGTGGCTGAGATGCATTTACAGTTAGACCCTGCGTCTTAAACATCTTGTTAATTCCTCTTGCCACCAGCTGAACAGAGGAAACCACAGTGGAGGACACCTCAAATAAGACTCCATCTCCTGATATCATGTTCATATGACGATACACTTCCCCTGAAAACCAGTTGTTAATGGTCACAGTATGGCTGCCCTCGTACATTAACACAACATCATTCCCAGATTTAGACACAGAAATGTGACTGTAATCAACACTGAAATGAAGAGTGTCTAGTGCTTTGGAAGGATCATAGTTGTTAATTATTGTTTTCCCTCCATCGTCAGGAATGATGTACGTGTCTTTTCCACCAGAGCCTTCAACATAATTTCTCTGTGGACCGAGGAAGAATATGTCATCACCTGATTCACCATACAGCTGGTAATAGTAACTCAACATTAGTTCAATCACATGTTTGTCCTCTGATTTCTGAACTGCAAAAAAACGATTAGCATCTCTGTTTCCCTTGTATATCCCATATTTTGAATTTGATACAGCTTCATAACCTGAAACAACATCCACAGAACCAGCTGGTATGAACATGAATACTTTTTTCTGTAGTGTCGAATACTCTAATCGATGCGACTCTCCCAGGCCAAGTATGATGTCTTTGCTTCCTTGTACATCAATGGGCCAACAACCCTTCCCAAAACTCTCATCACTAGACACAAAATAGTTCATGCAGAACTCAGACAGACCCTGATCAGCGAGACAGAAGTAAATGCCTCCTCCATTCCAGGACGACTCACCACCACTAAAATCAATGGTAGTTGTTCCATCCTGCTCCTTTTTAACTATGTAATATTTGTGATAGTCTGATATCTGAGCAACAAGTCTTCGTCCCTCCTCAATTTCATCATAATGCCAATCATAGAACACACTAGCCACATGAATTAAAAAATGCACAATCCCTTCTCCAGTGCCAACAAAAACAGCCCCCAGTTTATCTAAAACTCCAGCATCCTTCGGGAGACTCTTTAGTTCATCCTGGATGCCCATATAAACATCATCAATGGCCATCCGGACTACTGACAGTGCCAGGTTTATAGGTATGATAAACGGTGCAAGTTCAGGCTGAGCAATTTCAAGAACATCCAAAGCAATCACACCAGCATCAAGGCCAGCATCAATGTATCCCAGTGTGTCATGTCTCTCTAAATCTTGTTTTAAATTATATACCCCAAATCCAATTCCCACTATTGGTATAACTGTCATTGCGCCCCTCATTGCAGGGCTTCTCATGATTACTGCTGCAGCTCTGGCAACTCTTGTCTCTGAGGACAGAGCTTGTTTTGCAATAACAGACGTTGTCATAGCTGTCACTCCATGAGCTGTTTGCAAAGCCCCCACCACGCCATCTTTGATGTCGCCCTGTTCAAAAGCCCGAACAGCTCCTTTCATCCCCAGCATGAGGCCTAGTGTCCCAACAGCAGTCCCAGTGTGCTCTACATATTTGCTGACCTGATGGGAGGATTGTGAACTGTGTTTCTCCATGTCACGAACTGCTGCCTCAATGCCGTTCAACATATTATCACTGTAGCGTTGACTCTCTCTGAGATAAATCAACCCTCAACTCACGAGGTTCAATGTCAGCACCCTCAGTCACAAGCTGACATACGAACTGTCCATTTTCTATTCTGGCACTACCCTCTTTGAGATGCAGCCCTGCAAGACTTTCACCATATTCTGCCTTCAGCTGGCTGTGGATTTGATCAGCAAATGACGCAGATGTCCTGGAGAAATAGGATTCAAGTCTAAAGGAATTCTCTAATTCTGAGGCAGAATTCACGTCTTGCAACGTTATGTAGCCATCATCATTGCCTCCCAGTGTTCCAGATGTTGAATCTTCCTGGACATTTCTAGATGATGTTGAAACAGGTCTATTAACTTTTTGTGTGTAATCATTGTAACTCTCTGAGAATACCTCTCTCTGTGAACTGTCTTCATTTATCTTGAATTGTTCTGCAATGTCAGCCATTGATTCTTCTACAGTTTTGCCAGCAACGGTTGGCTCCCATGTTATGAACAATTCATATTCCTTTTCTAGAACGCCTTTGAGGTCAAGCCATAATTTACGCAACTTTCTTTCATATTGAGCTTCTTTTTTTTACATTTTTCAGTTTGCTGGAACCTTGAGGTGTTGCTGAGCCACTAAATCCACGGCTGTTTAGATCAATCCAACTTCCTCCTCTTGCCATTGGGTGGTCTTTCACAAAGAAATTGAGTCCTTTCTCTCGGATATTGTTGTTTTCATTTACGACCATATCCAGAGCCATGAGAATCAGAGGAAACGTCCGGAAATTTCTAGCAGATTCACAAATAACTGATGCAGTGAAATATGTGGTGTACCAGGCCTCAGTGGACAGAGATTGGGCAGTTGTGTGCTCTCCAAGAAAAATATTTCTTACAAACTCAGCATATCGCTCTTTTGGGTTTTCTATATTTTTATGAAGAATGATGTCTTTCATATATCTGTATACTCCCCTTAACTTCATTAATTTTTTCCTCCTTTCCCATTTGATTATTGTCAAGCTTTTTTCCAACCGGATAGACATATAGAGTTTTAGGATTGACCAAATATATCCAGTCATTGACCATCAGGTATGTCACCCCTTCTTCTCCAGTCTTTGCGTAGTGACGGATCACATTTCTAACATCTTGTCCTGATTTAATCTCATAACACTCCTTTAGAATATCCTTTAGTTGCTGCTCATCCTCGATCCACTTTACTGTATCAGTCATCTCTTTCTGGTCTTTTATTACAAATTTTTCCTTAATCTGTTGGAGGTTGTTGAAGTTGACTTTATTGGGAAGGGGTTGGTCTGACTTAAAGAATGCCCAGGTCAAGGCCTCAAGTGTATAAATCGCAACTTCCCTAATATATATATCTGAGTCAAATTTTTGGTACACATTCTGGTCAACAAATGTCCTTGGCTCTTTTGGCCAGCTGTTTCTGTAGGTCGGATTTTCGTCCATTAGAACATTTCTTTCATTGGTAAAAACTGGCTCTCCTCTACTGCCAGGCTCATTTCTAATAATCACGTTTCCGTTCCTATCAAGGGTTGCCACCACTTTCTTGCTGTCATCTTTGTGTCGCCATTGCACCCCGTCTAGAGAGACTTCTTGGGTAATCTTCTGTCCTGTGTGCATGACCTGGATCACAGTATTACTCAAGTGCAGCTCTGTCTTGATATTGATTTTATGAAGCTCTCTCAGCATGGTTTCTACAAATGTTTTATCTGATCCGACCTCACATGCCACCACACGTATTGTTTTGATTGTATTGCGGACTCTGAAGGTCTTTGCAATGCTTTTGGCCACATCTTGGGCTGTGTGCCCTGCCAGCCTCATCTCTCCTGAACTGTCTCTGACTCCATGACCTACCAGCACCAGTCTGCTGTCCTCTGACAGTGGCACAGAGTCTCCGTGGATCAGTTTTGGTCTTTGGTTTTTATCAAGAACGTAGATGGAGCTAACTGTTGGATGCTTCTCATAAAGATAAGCAGCAGCTTTTCTTACTGCAGGGTCATCTTGCATCATGAGGATCTGCTGGTCTTCGTACTGTGTGGTGTGATCTACGGGTCTTTGTGGAATTCGGTAACTGGAAACTGAGTCATGTTGATCCATAACCTGGTAAATCTGATGATTCTCCTGGTTAGTTTCTAAGACTGCTTTGTTTCCACGGACCATCAACACTCGAATGAAGTTATACTGGAAGTGTCTGGTTGTGTTTCCATCAAGGGAGAACACTGGTGCAGCTTCCAGTGATGGTTTCAAAACCAGCTCTGCAAGTGATGATCCAGAAAGCCCAGACACAGTTTGTCCATCGTCTGAAACTCTTCCAAATATTTTCACTACAGTATAGCTGTCTGCTTCAGGTAAACATGATTCATTGTACAGGCATTCTTTGCTGACTATTAGTGAGTAATGAGGATCCATGCTGTATTCCTGTTGGACTCTGTCATTCGTTGACTTTTCTTGGTCAGTCATGACCAGAAGTTTTTGGTTGTAGCTGTGCGAGATCTCAGATGCACCTAGGAGTCGATCTTGTATCTTCTGTTCATCAACAGATGCCAAGAAGGTGTCAAAGTCCTGGAGAATAAAAGACAGATCAAGATAAAACGACAGATTTTGATATAGATAACTTTATCATAGATAAGTGAGAAAGCATGAATGTCCATGTAGTTGTCTTAATCTCTTCCTCACATCCCACAACTGTGAGAAAATACATTGTTGAACTGTAGTGGTACAACTTTTATTTTATTTTTCTGTGAGCGCATTTAAGCAAGATGTTTTATCTCATTCCATTTTATTGGATATATGTCTTTTAATAACTGCATTTATTAATTAAACTGACTGATTTTGCTTGACTGGGTTTAGTTCCTCTAAACTCAATGCTGATTCCCATCTTCTTTTAAAATCCACCAACCTGTTTCATTTGATTGACACAGGCTGTGAAATTCTGACAGTCCTGAAACGCATCCAGCAAACTCATTGTGTTTTGGTTAATGTCCACCCTAAAAGAACATTAACATGTTTATGTCACATAGGGGTAAACAGTAATCACATAAATTAATTAAAACCAGATGAAGACAACTTGAAAAATGAATGTCTGATATAAACATGAACGCCCCATTAGTATCAGTATAAGAATAAATTGAAAAATATTTTTCGAATCTGTAGCAAGGCGTCAGACTGTCTTTTCTGTAGCATCTTAGTCTCAAAACAGATTTCATTTGTACAAAAAGGTCAATCCACATTGACTCTGAGGGACATGATGATATTCAAGATAAAAAATAAAAAAAAACCTCACAAACACTTGACAGTTATTGTCAGGTCATACCTTTATGTGATGTGACTATTAGCTTCCATCCTATACCACAACAAATGGCCAAAACTAACCAGATCCATCCCATGCCCCAGACCTTTACTAGTGTTCCCAGACCTAGTGACAATTCTGCATCATTTAACTTGAGTCAAAATAAAGAATGAAGGATAGCACAGTAGTTTTGACTCAAATACATCCTGGTAAATATGCTGATAAGTTAACAATGAAGAGGCAAAAGAAAAATGTCAATACATTTTCAGTATATTTCATTAATCTTAAAATAATATCAATTTAGTAGTAGAAGAAAATTAATTTTAATAAATAATTTCACAAAATGTAACATTTTAAAAAGCAACCCTGAAACAATTCGATCAATTAATCAATCAATTAATGAATGTTATATAGACCTGCAACAAGTGATTCTCTTCATAATTGAAGAATCTGGAGATAATTTATTCTGCCGATTTACTGAACATCACAATTTCCCAATGCCCAGGCCGATTATCAAATGTTTTGTTTTGTCTGACTGTCTGACCCCCAAAAATATTCAGTCATAGCAACAACACAGCATAAATACCTCCTTACCTCCTAATGGATCTCTCAGTTCTGGCCCCATTCATGGATGTGTTCCTAAGATGAAATACAGTCATCATTACTTTTTCAATGCACATTGCTTTCGTTCCTGACATTAGCTGATCACAGATATATTGGAGTATATGTTGGTTGAGTATAAATTGATGTCAGCCTTAAGTCTTGTATTGATCAGGCTGTACTTTACACTCAAATCCAGTACTAAGATGGTCACTTTGGGTTCTGGGTCCTAAACAAGTGGTAAACTGTCATAAAATTTAAAGCAACATTAACCAACTATTTTACCTTATTAATCATTTTTATAGGACACTGACTTGTAAGAGGGAGAATGCTGCCTCTTTTCGCACAGTGTAACTTTGCTGAGCAGGTGTGGTCTCTTGCAAGAAGTGCCTAAGTGAGCTTCTGTCAGAACTGCCAGAATCAGGCCCAGCAAGTTCAAGAGTAATGCCGAATTGTAGATCAGTTAGAAAGACTTAGAACTCATTCACAATCAGCATTCATCTCTGATATTCAGCGACGAAATATCAAGAACTATAAATGGAGTTTGGCTTGTTTGTCACAGCATTACATTTCCAGATTGGGATGCTGTGGATCATGAGGAGTATACACCGCTCTACGGTCAAACCAACAGAATTAATTAGCACCTGTGGCTGCAGAGGTCGCTGTTGCTCAGCAGAAGTTACACATTGTTGCTTTAACATAATTTCAATATGTCAACAATGGAACCACAGTTTAATTACTATAATTATTATTATTATTATTATTGTAAAAAATGAATTTTTACTAATAAAATTGAATGTGTTACTCTAATAAAATAATACTATGTTTATACTTTGAGAGCTTTGACAGAGACAGTCAGGAAATACAAAATCTAAGCAACTAAAAACAAACTGTCCCAGAGCCTTAACAGCTGCAGACATTGTCCCAGATACCTGTGGTGTGAAGGCTCCTTCAGCCTTTCATGAAACATGTTTTGAGGCAGTCCTCTGAGGCGGTGCAGTGCAGCGATGTCTGGGCCGAGCTGCTGCCACTCTTCCTCTCTCACCTCTGAAGTTGAAGCAAACGTCACATTTAATGATCCACAGGATCAGCTGCAGGTTTTTCTTATGCTCATTCTTACTGACTGACGTCTGCAGTAAAACCCAACAGAGACGCCAGTTAGTGTTTGCTGTTATTAAAGCACACTCACTGTTACTGTCGTGGATCAAATGAAAGAAAAGACATAAATTAATTTAGTGTGTGATTAATGTTATCTGAGTTATAATGTGTCTTGACAGTTTTGCTCTCTTACTGTGGTAAAAGTAAAAGAAGGAAGTTCAGAATTCAAATCAATAAAAATCACTTCTGTTAAACGGCCTGTAGGGGGAGCTCTTGTGCTGGTCTGTGCCTCAGTCACTGATTCACTGAGTTGAGTGAGAGACAGTTGCTGTTCTGATTTCACACAAGTTGTGTCTTCCCTATTCAGAGTTGTAGTGTTACCATAGTAACCACAGGTATTGCCAAATCAACCAGGACTGAGTCTTAAGGGTCACAACTTTAAAGACGTAGAACAGAGTCTGAACCTGAGCTTCGTTAAAATGTCAAATGTTTCTTACTAAACGGTTCAGTGAGGATGACGAGGCTGAAGAGGATCAGGAGCCTCAGTCTCCACCGGCTCTGCCTCCGACCTGCCATCACGCTGCAAAACATCACACACAGAGACACACACAGGACTGAGTCACACACCGAGCCTTTACAATTAATACTCCAGTTTTACAACATCTGTTAAGTCTCGTCCGTTAGTGGCATGCCTATAGAAAATCATCAAACACATTTGAAATAGTTAATTTATTGAAGTTGAAATCAAAACCAGAACTTCAGAGTCCAGGACCTCAAACAACCACTAAACATATTTCCATTAAACATAATGAGGAACACTGAGAAACTCAGAGTTCACCTGCTTTTATGAAATATGTTCTAGTTACAGTTAATAACACAAACTGTACACACACTTAAAATTTCAGTTTGTTTGGTCTGATGGAACTTACCCAGATGTGACCCAGGTCCTGTGCAGTCTGAAAGACATGTAAGAAGTGAAAGTACAGAGCGCTTTATAAATAATCGTTTGTGCTCTTCAGTCACAGCAGTCTCCACCTACTCCAGTATTACTGGACAGTTGTGTTCTTAGAAACACCAGATTTCTATGAAGCTTTTATTATAGTCTTTCTTTTTACTTCCCCTTTCCTCTTTCTTCATCCACTCCGGGAACTCAGGCCAGGACAAATGTTGTAAACCTGAAACAACACTTTATTTTAACTCCACTGTCTTTGTTACCAGACCTCTCTTGTGAAATGACATTTTTAATATGATATGCTGATCACACTGATAAGCTTACAAAAAAAGCTTGTAATTCATTCTGTACATCACAAATAAACACACCTACAAATCAGGTTTGGCATCATGAATACAGTCCAACAAATAATGAACCTCAAGCACTGGAGAAATATTCAATTCCTGGCACCAGCACATAGTTAAAAATACCATAGTCTGACACAGAACCTCTTCCCCTTCAAAAAATGAAATGTCACAAGGGAACAATATATAGATCCAGTAGAGGAATTAGTATTCAGACCCTTTAACTAAGTCAAAGTACTAACACCATACTGTGGAAATACTTTTACAAGTAAAAGTCCTAAAAATAAACTGTATAAATGTCCCCTGTGACTGTTTAACTATTCTACATTATATCTATATCTATATATATGTTATTTCTGCTGATTGCTATAATATATATATATATATGCTATATTGTCTGACATTGTGCAGCATACCACACTTTCAGAGCCCTGTAGGTGTTATGAAGAAATGCTTTTCATACATCTGTCTCGCAAATGTAATAATTTGCGCATTCTGAAAAAGCTGTTGTTTGTTTATAAAAATAATGTTGAAAAATGTATTATTCAGTCTAATATGCTACAAAAACAATGTTGTATCATATGACAAACACACTGGGCAGAATTCAGATTTCAAACTTTATTTAAAGGCAGTTTAAGTTTAAAGGAACATGGCCACAGCACTTGTAGTTACAGTGTCTCCACTCGATCAGGTATCATGGGAAATTGTTTTGAAAATAAGACTATGAATCTATAGCCAACATGCTGATGTTTAGCATGATGTTTGCCATGCTTGTTGCTAGTGTGTTAGCATGGTAAAATTTGCTAATTAGCACTTAATAATTAGCAATACAATGTCCAGCTGAGGCTGATGGGAATATCATTAGTTTTTGATGATATTTGGTCATAAATGTGCAAGTGTTGGATGAATCCAATTTTGACCTGATGATGGCAACAGATGAAAAGTCAGAGGATCAGCAGCCTTAATAGCATTCATCCTCTGGGGACCAGGAATGTCCGAACACAATAATCCAACCAATATTTGTGGAGATATTTGAGTGTGAACAAAGGAGGCAGACCAACAGAACGATACTACCAGAAAGCTAATGCTGTAGCCCAGATATTATGTTTCAGAATGAACACACCATTTACCATTTGTAAACAACCATCCACCATAGATGCTGGAAATTTGTGTGTTTACCAAACAAAACACTCAGTCAGTATTACATAAATTTTGATTTCGGTGGCTAGTGGCTAGCAAACCCTCCCCACCATATAAAAACACACTTGATCTCAATTAGCATATTGTTCTACATCACACAAAGATGGAGCTGTTACTGAAATCTGACTCCAGAAAAAAAAACAGCCAACGCATTACAACTCCCCCTTTATAATTGCTACATGAAAGTTTTTGCTATCACTGCATAGCCAACGTTAGCATTAACAGCTGTTTACTCCAGCCATAGTTGTGTTTATAAGACAAGAGGTTAGAATACGCCCTCTTAACTGCGCTACGTCTTTATCTCATGTCATCTTATGACTGACTTGCAAAATGGCGGGCTATTACAATATGGGATGAGCAAGGGTTAGCTGTTTAGCATGCTAACTTCAGTAGAAGAAAGGAACTGATAGAAACAAAAGCAAAATAAGAGTTGACATTGGTGTTACTTTCCACCACTGGAGGCAGCTCCTGGTGCGTAAAAGAATGAAGTTTGATGCTGAACTGTTTCTTCTACACTAGTAAGTAAAGAGCTGTTAATGGTAACCTTGATTATGTAGCAATAGCAAAAACTTGCATATAGCACCTTTAGAAAGATTTACAATTTTACAGCTATTACAGAAGTTATGAAACTGATTTTGTAGACTGAATGAACAGATAAAACAGTAAATTTTTTAGCATAACTTTTGCACAGTGTGATCATGGTAATTTATGTAAACGTGATAAGGTATTCTGGGTAAGCCTGTATGTCATTGAAGACAACAAATATGGCTGGGTTGGCAGTGTTATCAGCAACACTGTCATAGAGATCTGCAGCATTCCCAGAGCCTCTGGCGGGTGGAGTGATCATGCCATTTCTTCCAGTGGTATAGTCTCCAACCAGGACCCTGGCAAAGTACATGCGCTTGTGCTGCTTGATGTCTGGCTTGGCGTAGCCTCCCGCAGAGTAGGCAGGGTCCACTGCAAAGTAGGAACCATTGCCATACATCGCACCTGCAGCAAAAATAAACACATTAAACAGACTAAACCACCATTCATCATTAAATCAAATACATCAATGAAATGGTTTCCAGATCGGGATAATTCCCTCAGGTTGAATTAGATCGCTGCTGCTGCATCATTGGTGCTTCTGTCCACTATGAAACTTGAACTGCTGTTAACTTCCTTTTTTTTTTTTGTTGGACACTGAAGTCCAATAACATAAAAGAGCAGCTTCAGAGATTTTATTATAAACCAAAGTGTTGGACAACTTTACATTTTGACCTGATGATGGCGACTGAGGAAACCAGTGGGTCACCTGAGTCATTAGGATACAGGGATCATATACGTCAGTGTGTTGAGATACTTCTCATTGTGAGTGACAACTTTGACCTGCTGGTGGCACTAGATAAAAAGTTAGAGACTTACTAAAGTCAGTAGGATTAATCCTCTTGGGATCATGAATGTCTGTATCCAACCAAAGTGGTGGACCAACAAATTGACATCACCATCCATAGATTAGGAAGATTAAGGGTTAATTTCAGATCATGCGGCTTGATGCATGAATGAAGCAGCTGATACCACTCAGGTAATCCAAGCATTGCTCTGCTTACAAAGGCTGTACCTCATTAAAACGTTACCAAACCTTAACTGGAGGTATCAGATCAGAAAACACTATGAATCAGTTTTATTACAGTGATTTCTAATGGTTTTAGAGTCACGCATTTTAAAATCCAACACATAGTTGCTGTAATTACCAATACTGATGAGCTAGTTTGTCCCAACACTAATGTATAAATATTCCACCTGCGGAGTCAGATGTGCGAGGCGGTGGTTACCGTGTGCTCCTGCGTAGCCGCGGTTGAAGCCCTGGTTGTTGATGAGATCGATGGATTTGGCACCGGTGCCGTGAAACAGCAGCTTTTCATTGTTGGTGTGTTTGTTCTTCACCTCCAGTTGTTTCTTCATGAGCTGGTAACTCTGCCACAGTGTCGTATTTTGGACCCGTTCAATCTGCCACCAGAGTTACAACACAACATGTTCATCGTTCTGTTAATCATTCTCACTCTGCTGCCTGAATGTGGTTTTTAATTTGTGTCTTTCCTAAATATGATGAACATTATTTTTATAGTATCAACAAATGACTGTATGTAAAGATGGACGACTGGACTCCACTTCCTTGTCAGTTACATTGTGAGGATTATACATATAAACTGATGATCTGATTGTTTTGAAGAAAGAAGGAGTAAAGATACAGTAATGACTTGGACTATTGTGACTTTAGGGGATGATAATACTGAAATTATAACATAATAATACAGTTAGAATGATCAGAACGTGAACATACACTGATAATGTTTGGAATAAGACCGGTCCTTGTAAGTTCTGTCTCCACATCACTGTATTCCTTAGATCCCACCGTCAGAGGAAACAGCTTCACGAGGTCGCCTTTCATGTCGTCCCAGTGTCCAGGCAGAGCGGTGTCATCTGCAAACATCACAACAGGAGCGTTTGTTTGAAGGTAATAAAGGGTAAGATACAGATATACAGATATTTTCATAGTCTTGCCCATCGTTCATCTCACTGTTTAGACTGCAGCTGTCACTTTGTATTTCAAATTTGAATTATTATATGAACCAAGACAAAACATTTGATCTGTAGTGAATGTCCAGTGAAATGGGCTTCAAACCAAGAAAGGGCATTGGTTGTGGTTCACTGTATCAAAGATTTTAATCAGAGAATTGAATGAATTTGTCCAAAATTGACCAAGAATCAAAACCTGACTTAACCTGATTAACTGTTTTAATTTTTCTCACCAGTTTTATCCTTTATCTTTCCGGCAAACCTTCCGCTCTATTGGATTACTTTTGCGAAAATGCACCATGGGAGTCGTAGTTGACTTCTATTCAGTTTTTATATCTATGGGCCTCTTGTACCTTTGACTTTTATCACAGAACAAATTATCAGAAAAATAAAATTAGATTCTATGACTTTAGTTTTAGATCAGATAAAATGGTGAAAGTTGTAGTTTACAGTGTTTGCCCATAAGAGGACTCTTTTGGTTTGAAAACTTTTGGACTTTGGACTGTTTTGGACACTTTATGTTGATTTTTTGGGATTTGATTTATTTCCTCTTTTATTTTTTAAACCACTTGCCTTGTGTGTCTCATGTTACTTTACTTCCTGTCTTTGTCTTGTGTTTCCCTCCTTGTTAATTGTGTGTAAAGAACACGCATAGAGGACCCAGGTAATGAAGTCTGGCAGCTAGTGACCAGTCAACCCCCCCCCCCCCCCCCAATCAAAGCAGTCTGGAAAAGGTCTGCCACCAAAAATAAGCCCGAAACAAACATTTAGTCATTTGAAATTGTTAAAATCTGTAACATGTTGGGGGATAATGGCCTCCTCACTTTGTTATGGACTGTGATTCTGGTTGTACTGCACATAAGACCGTGTTTCTTATTAACAGGTAAGTTGATGATTCACACAATAATGACTCACCTTTCAAGTCTTTTCTGAGCAGCTCCAGCTCTCTTCGCCCATCCGCCGAAGCTGCTTTTCTAAACAGTACGTTAGCCAAGTACGTTTCATTGTTGATCTTGATCTTCACCTTTTCTTTTCTCTCCAGAGCTTCCTCCAGGGTGAGGTTGGTGTAGATGTCGAAGGGCACCATCATCCCACCGGGGAGCTGAAACTGCCATTCTACCAGTGCACTCAGCATCAAGGCCTTGGTCTTCAAGTTCTCCGTCCTCTCCACCCTCCGGATGATGTTACTGATGGTCAGAAACAAGATAAAGAAAATAAATACTTTACCACGTAGTACTCCAGACTGAAGCTTTATCGTGTATTCTTTCTCCTTTGTTGTGTCATAAATCACTGTGGTCCCTGTTTTCAGACCTGACTGCTGACTCAGCGGTGAAGACGTCCCTGGTCAGGCCCTCCAGGTGGATGCTGGGCTCCTGGTCCTCCAGCCCTTTGTCCAGACGGATGCTAACCGTCAGCTCCCTCTGCAGGGCCCTCAGCTGCTCCACGTCGGCCTGCGACAGGTGAATAATGAGCGGGTCGGTGATGGTTCTCTTCGCCTGCTCGGCCACAATCAGCTGCTCTATCCTCTTCTTAGCCTCGCTCACAGCCTGTGACAGAGAAATGGTTGTGAAGTTACAGACAGGTATTGATGCATTTTAATAATCTCATACATCTGGTTTGTGCTGAATTAACATGCTGTATCTCTTTTGTTTGATCCACACAGAAACAGACATGTAAAATACTATGTGTGAACTATGTGTTGTAATTTTCCAACCTGAAAATGTGACCGACGTGAATCATGCAGATACGTAAAAAGACATTTTCTGCCCAGGTCCACAGCTGCTGCACACCCCAGTCATGCTCATGTGTTGTGGTTTGTCAGTTGATTGTTGTTTCAGACGGGATACAGGTATGTCCTGATTATTCCTTGTGATTTGTCTAATCCATATGTCTAAGATGCAGGTCAACTCTGACTCTGTTGTCGCCGGATCAATCCGATGATAAAGATTCAGTTTATATGAAACTAAATAACTAGTGTTTGTGAAAGTTAATTTACATAGCGTTAGCTGCTTTTATCTATATCCTTCACCAATCACATCCCTATTGTTGAACAACAGTGTTCCATCCATCCACCCACTTCTCCAGTGATAGCACAGGTTGCCAGATTTGGTCCGAGAGCACAGGTTTAGTCTGGGTCTCTGTACAAACACGATGGTACTAAACCTGCCGACCTCACTGTGGTGACAACACTGCAGGAAGCTGCGCACAGTCACTGCAGCGACTGTTGTTCAACAAGAAATAGTTCCAGCACATAACCCTAAAACCACAAACCCTCATTTTTACATTTCTGTTTTTTATACATGAAACAAACATTATTAGTTACTGTACTTTAGAGGTGTTGGTAGGTGGATGTCTGAACTATAGTCTTTATGCTAAGCTAGACTGTTTCCTGACTCCACCTCTGTACTTGACACAGTGATATCAGTTCCTTCAGTTCCTTCTCAGAAAGAAAAGAGAAGTTACCCAAAATGTTGAACTACTCCTTTAAATAAGCTGCCAGCGTTCTTCTAGTGGTTCAGTGTCAAACTGTTCTGCTGTTCTGTGTGAATTTTTAAAGGGACAACTTGTTGACGTGTGTCCAGAATCAAGACAAAGCAAAGAGCTGAAACATGGAGGGAATGAATGCTTGTCAACCTTTTTGTTGTCGGCACACAGCTGAAACTCTGTGGACTCAAACTCCTCCCCCTCCAGGACCAAGCTGTCAGTGCTGGGCCGCTCCTCCATTAATCCCGTAAAAAAGGAAGTGACAGTGTCTGGAACAGCATAAAATAACAGTCTGTTATTTTACATTAACATGACAGACACATGTTTATGGCAGAGATGATCATTCTCAAAGAGTGCAGTGTTTTTGCTGGAGTCCAACAGTTATTTACAGCACTAAATGTGGAGTAATACGCTCCTGAAAATAGTCCTCAACAGATGCACCATTTCCTCCTGTTTGTTTGATAAAAACTACAGTGAGCAGCTGTTTAAGGAAACTGCTGAACTGTTTTAAAGATGAAGCGATGAATTTGTGAGGAGTGGCCAGTGGGTTTGTGGCTGAGAGCCACAGACAGAGGAAGGAAGAGAGAGAGAGTTGAGATGCCAACACATCGTTGGTTCGAGTCTGCACAAGAGATTTGCTGACAATAAGAAAAGTATAGACCAGTATTATTGTTTCATCTCTAAGAAAGACATTACAATATGATTCCCTGAGCAGTCTTCATCAGAAAGAACAGGAAGAAAGAATAAACATAATATACTAGAGTAGGTGGAGTTAAAATACCTTTGATCTTGGAGAAGACGCTCTTCCCCTCCACCTCCTCTCCCTGTCTCCTCTTCATGCTCTTGTGGAACTCCGTCATCATGATCGCCTGGAAGATCAGGATCTTCACGCTGCGAACAAACTTCGGGTGCTTCTTCCTCACAAACTCCACCACCGCTTCCACCATCGCGTCTGCCACCGCCGACGGGTTGGCCCTTCCCTGACCTAACAGGCAGACAAGGACCGGTGATGATGATGACGATGATGATGGTGATGATGATGTGAGGATGGACAAGACGATCAGGATGCAAAAACATCGTAGTCTTGAAACTCGATGGCAGTACAGACCAACAGTCTACAGTCCTGGTATCTTAGAAATTATATTTCAATTGTTTTCTGATCAAAGTTTAAAGCGGAAGATCTATTTCTCAAATTACTAATATACAATGTTTAGAGCTGAAACAATTACTCAACCAACAGGAAACTGATCCACAACTATTTTGAAATTACAATGTCACGGACATTTCTCAAAATTTTGTGACATTTTCTTTGGAGCAAAAGATTCATCAATGAATTGAGGAAAAAATCTACAGATTAATTAGCAAAGAAAATAATCATTAGTTGCAGCCTTAGTGATATGATCAGTCTCATTAAGAAGAATATTTATATGAAGTGCTAAAGGTTCTGAACTAAATATATAATATCCAAACTCCCGTTTATAAACTCATGAAACGACAAAACTCGACATCCGTGCTCTGGAAAATTGGGATGAGTAATTTTTTAAAACTTTTTTCAGAACATCACAAATTAATTGTTTCTCTGAGGAGACCGTCCCAAAACCGTTAGGAATCATCCTCTGATGATCATGATTTTCCTCTTACCATCTCTCTGTAATCTGCAGTTGTGTTACATTTCCCTACATTTGTCAGATGTGCAGATTTAAGAGCTGGTCGAGAACGGTTTTACAGAACTCTGTGCCGTTTCTAGTCAAAAAACATAAAAGCTATATTTAGGTTTTTGAGAAGATCTGGTTCATTTTGCTTCGCTGACAAACAGAATTTACTTTACATCTGCTTCTGTCTACTGTACCTGCACATCAGATCAAATGCAGCTTCTGTCTGTTCTAACAGAGCGAGGCCAGTGAAAAATACCTATCAACTGTAAATCCAAACCACGTGGAAGCAGTGAAATGATAGAAATGACAAAATGAACCAATAAACGGAGGAAACAAGTGAGAGGAAAAAGGGAACCAGAGATGTTGAGTCTCATTTCAGTCCCTACAACAGAAGGCTCTTCTTCAGAATACAGTCATACATAGTTTGGACAGACCTGTTCCCAGGGCTGGGAAGGCGACAGAGTTGAACTTGTTTTCCTCGCAGGTCTTCAGCACAGAGTAAACCATGTCCTTGATCTTTGCAGGATCGTTCTGGCCGACGATGTGCATGATGTGTCCGCTGGGCAGGTTTCCGGCTGACGTCAAGATCATTGGACGAGGCTGGTAACCCGGAGAGCTCACTTCAGAGAGGAACCAAACATCAGGTCAGACACAATTACATTTTACAGTAAAGCTACAGTCCAAACTGAACCAATCAAAGTACGTCCACTACAGAGCTTGTTCAGATTGTTATTAAGTGTCTAAGAGAGAGACCTTTTGGTTAAAGAGTAAGTTCCTTTTGTTTAAAGGGAGATACTGGACTCGATTGGTTAGTTAGTTTTTTTTTTATTGTGTGGTACGTTTACTTTTAAGTGAAGGGTCTGAATACTTCCTCCATCACTGAAAGTAAAACAGCAATAAGACTAGCTGGAAAATATGTTTGGGAAAATCAAAGTTCAAAACACCCCCTCCCTCTCTAACTACAGTAAATGTTCATTGAAGCATGTGTCTGCGCTGTACTGGGTTCCCTTGTACGCTTGAGAAACATTTGACCCCTTTGATTTTCATTGTACAATTTGGACTCTGGTGAAACAGGTTCAAGTCCAGATACAGTACATACCCATCTGTGAGCACTCCAGCTGGACTGTTGACCCAGCGCTGTCTAAGATCGCCTTCGACACTCCTGAGATACAAAGAAGAGAGAGCGACAGGTTCAGGAAGTGCTGATCGTTTAAAAACGGTTTGCCGTATGTGAAGAGAAACATTTACAACGTTTAACGTAACGTTCACTCCAAGAGAAACGGAAGAAAAGAAGAGAGGCCGCAGGGCAACAATCACCTGAGTTCAGGGTAAAGCTCGGATTGGAGGAGTTAATGATGACATCACTGGCCTCCCTGGTGATGTCTCCTGATGACACCTCGAGGGTGAGCTGACCCATCTCCATCCGGTACACACCGAGGGAGGGGGACGATACATTACCGAAGGAGGCTGACACACACACACACACACACACACACACACACACACACACACACACACACACACACACACACACACAAACAAACACAGCTTATTTAAAATACTCATTGACCAGACTTGGATCTTATCTTTCTTTATCAAGCCACAGCACTGTGCAGAGTCGGCAGGTTTTGAGTACAACCAAACATTAGCTCAATTCACTGTTTAGCTCATAAAATCATGGTTAAAGGTGAACAACATTCTTAGCTCTCCATGGCACATGATTAACTCAGCGTTCTGTCCCCGCTGCTCTCTAACAACATTGTATACTCTCACTGTTTTGTCCCTGAAGCCGTAAGACAGAACGCAAAGCTCATCTCTTTTGCTACGTTTTCACCTCCCGTCCACATGACTCCCAGGTTTTTGAGCACCGACAACGGAGACTTTCAGAAAACTCTAGGGTTGTGTTTTAGTTTGAAAACTCTGGGGTTGTGTTGTAGTCTGGACGGACAGAAACTGAGACCTTTGGAAACGATGATGTCACACCCACGAATAATGAAAAATATACAAGTGTTTTTGAACTTGTTGTCTTTGCTAGCAGCTGTTGTTCAGTTTAATTCTATATTTTAACACTACAACTGTCTTTAATGTCCCTGGTTCATAGTATTTCTTGCAACCAATCAACTTTAGACGATCTGCTTCCTGTTTTTACCGGCTCGCACATGCTCAGTGTACATGATTGCTCATGTATGTGTGTGTTTTCAGGTGTGTTAGGAGATTGCTTCTGATACGGAGCTAAAACGGAGATTGTTTTTGTTTTAAAATGAAACCGTAGTAGCGTGAACGTAGCTGAGTCAATAGAAAGATGTAGGTGAACATTTACTTTGTGTTCTGAACACATCTGAAAAACAGATCAACACAGATTGTCTCAGCTGGGTTCACAAATCTGACCCGTGACACTCTCAAATCTCTATTTACAGACTTCTTCTGTTTGTTTTGATTTGATTTGTTCTCAGTAGTTCTGTTGCTGATGAGTAAAGGTTATAAACGACAGGTGTTGGAGGCTTCTTACCTGAGGACTGCTGTGACTGGCCGGTGGATTTGTGAACCGGTGACTCGTTAAAGTTCTGTGCTTCGTGTTGGACGTTTCTCTGACCAGTCTGACCTTTGAACTCCCTGGTGAAACACTGACGAACAATAATGTTGACATCTTATGTTAATACAGGTGATTTTTCCAGTAGTAAACATTTGCTTTGCAAAGACTTGGCGCTCCACTGATGCTGCACTCCTACAACACTGTCACATTCATGATGGACAGAGAAATCATCTTTTTATTCCATCCATTCTCCTTCCTTGTGTCTACTTTACCCACAATGCAACTCGGCTGCAGACAGTTGGGTGTGAGATTGGGGTGTGTTATGCTAGTAGCAGCTAATGTAGCCTGGAGGCGGGGCTACAGAGGTCAGGTGAGTTCACTTCTTTCTATCTCCACACCTCATGATTTTTGTACTTTTCAGCTTTAAAAGGAACAGTTTTCATTCTCAGGACACGATGAGCACGTAAACATGAACCGGACACTTACATCCACAGTCTGGTTGTCACTAGGGTGGACGACGATGGCCACCTGTCTCAGATGGCGCGGACTACTTCTGCGACTGAACGAGTGGATCTCCCTCAGCAGGACTCTGGACACCACGTCTCTGGGGAAGCTCAGGTTTCCCGTACCGATGGCCGGGAAGGACAGGGACGCCATCTTAAGCTTCTCCGCCTCCTCCAGACAATATCTGACGATGGTTATCAACGCCTGAGACGGAAAGAGGACACAGAGAGAACGAGTGAGACTGAGAGGTCAACAAGCTGCTCAATGAATTCAGTGAGTGTGAACTTACATATGAAGATGAAAGATGCCAATTAGGTCCGATAAATAATGCTGTGATTGGAAAGTTGTTGGTTTAAATTCCCCTGAACTATTCTGCTGCTCTGAGCAGTGGAAATTAACAAAGTACATTCACTGAAGAAAACTTTACTGGAACATTTCCATTTATAGAGGCAAACATTTTACTTTTCTTGACTTTACTACATTTATCTGACGACTTTAGTTATTACTTATTTTACAGATTTTACGAACCAAACATACGATGAGCTTTTAAAACATGATGTTCTGTCGTAGGTTAAACTACCCAGCAGTATATTTGTGTTAAATCTCCATCATCACTGCTGCAATGCTGCAACACCACAATGCTACTTACACAGTAAAGTATGAGTTATTATAATACAATAATATACAGTGTAACTGATGGGAGCTATTTTTCTGAATTATATTTATTTTTACTGGTTTTGCTAGTAAAACTGTAAGACTGTACTGCTACTTCTTCCACTCATTCTCCGTGGAGGAGTATTGGGTAGCTGTAGTTACGAATGCTGTCACTGGGTCATCCTAAAGAGTCACCACCAAACAATTCAGTGCAAAGTAGAGGGAGTTATGTCAGACCTCCAGGGTAAGTAAAGACCAGTTCGAGTGTTAGAGGGACGTGAAACACTCTGATGCATAAAAAGATGAACAACTGTGTTCGAAAATATTCTTAGATAAAAAGCTGAAGGTACAAGTAGCCTGTGGACATAAAAACTGAAGGAAAACTGAAGATCCTCATAAAAATGAATAGAATAAAAACTGAACAACAATTACTTTAAGAGGACACATCTATATCCCTAATATTCACCCAATGCTCTATCCTCAACTCCACTCTTGAGCCATGATGGTCTCGGGCTTGTAGGAAATTGTGTTCAATAAGGGCGATTTAACTTTAAAGATATTAGATAGACTGTCCCCATCGAGACTTACAGAGTGAACCACCCAACATACTGTCTCTATACAAGGCTGAGCTTTTTATTTTTCAGTGTAATAATCCTTTAAATCTTTCTCAGTCACTCTGTACTGGTGTATCACCGTGCTGTGTTTTAAACCCCTGAGTGAAACCTCTCACCTCCTCTGCCCGCCCTCCTCCGTTGTCCCAGTAAGGGCAAACAGTGTGAAAGATTTTCTGACAGGTGAGTTTGAAGCCGTCGGTGATGACGACGTTGCCCTGCTGCAGCGTGGCCGCCCCAGCTTCGGACCGAACAGCCAACTGCAGACTGGACCCGGCTGCCCCCAGGATCGCATTGGAAACAGCTCCCTGGGTCAGATTCATGTTCTCTGAGATGGTGTTGACGATGACATTGGTCTGTGGATCAGAATCACAGCGTTGTACACAAGGTCAGGACAACAGCTGAGAGGATCAATTATATCATCAACAGAACATTAATTTGAAACGACCAGTAAAGGCCTCGACTACTGCAGAGCTCTTCCTTTGTGCACAGAGAAACCCTTACAATGGTCCAGAATGCAGCAGCTTGTCTGGTCTCTGATCAGCCCAAAAGGTCACATGTCACTCCGCTACTCATCAACCTACACTGGCTACCCATGGCTGCATCATCATATACAAGTCACTAAGGATGTCTTCAGAGTGACTTCTGGGTCTGCTCCATCTTCTTGAACAGGCTTTATGCTCCTGCAAATATACTAAATATTTACATTACAAGGACTTTCCACTGACTGTGTGTAATAAGGCCGACTTGGTACTTGAGACACAGTCAAACACAGTTCACTGTATGTAAATAATAATCACATCTTTTTATGGAAAACCATGTAAATCAGATGTTACAGTGACACATACTGTACACCACATACTGGAGTACGTGGTGTCTCCAAACTAGACGAATAACAACGTGAAGCAGACTTAACATGGCCGCTTACAGACTGCGATTGCCGAATATTCAAGGGTGTTGTAGACAAACACTCCTGTTCAACAATATGATGCTCAACAGAAATAAAAGGGAGTCAGATGACTTCACCTGCTGAAAGAAGTCCCCTCAAAATTTTAGTTCTCACTGTTTGTCACCTTGTGTCACCTGTTAGTATCCACATCTGCACAATACTGCAGTTCATCATAAACTACATTATTCAAATGATCAAATGACTGCAGGGTCAGTACTCACCGTCTGGTCCTGAATGTTTCCTTTGCAGAGAACAATCTTCAGACCCTCAGCGGTGGTCTGCTCCATCCTGCCCGGCCTGCAGCCAATCAGAGAACAGGACTGATGTCATCAGTGAGTACTGTCAGCATTACTGCGTCCAAAGCTTGTTACTCAGAAAGTAAAATGTTAGGTCAGTGGTACCAGCCACATCTGGCAAAAAATATCAGTGTGAGTTCCTTCACAATGCTGCTCCCTCTAGTCCTTATTCTTACATTTTGGTGTTTTTGCTCCTGATCCTATGATGGACTGGGAATAAGAGATATCTCAGACTCATAACGTGGTCTTAAATACTTCACTGAAGAGCTAATTCAAGATTAAAAACACAGAAGAAGAAACAGAAACCAGAAAATAGAGATTAAAGAAAAGAAGATGAAGAACCTTACCCTCCATGTCCTCCATGTCCTCCAGGCCTGGTGTGTCCCTTGGGACTGTGACCTCCCCTGTTACCCTGCTGGCCCCCATGAAATTCAGCTCCCCTTCCTCCTCCTCTTCCTCCTCCTCCTCTTCCTCCTCTTCCGCCTCCTCCTCTTCCGCCACCTCCTCTTCCGCCACCTCGACCTCGACCCCGCTGATGTCCACTGGGAAGAGAATAATAAAACCAGACTGTCTGATTTACATTTTGTTTATTGAACAGGTGTAGAAACATAAAGCAGTGACTGAGCGCAGCTTCTCTGAAGTCCTGAACTGACAGTGGGGTCTCTAGTTTACTGTTCATTAAACCCAGAAAATGCTAAAAATGATTAAAGTCCAAAAGTAACAACATTCTTACTTACCAGCACCTCTAAAGTTAACAATCAACGCATTATATCTGTCTTTCTAATTCATAAAAAACTAAAAGTGTAAAAACACAAATTTGTAATTTTAAAGGTGATGGGAGCAGCAACTTCCTGAAGTCTGTGCTGGTTGTATGACCCCCATGTAAAACAGCTAATTGGTGTTTTTACATTTCTGTTTTTCTTCTTTTAGGTGGATTTTGTTACTTATGGACAGTCAGGATAGCTGTTTTCCCTGTTTTCATGCTAAGCTAAGCTAGCTCCATATGTACCATACAAGTGGTATCAATCTGAATATCTTACTCAAAGCGTATGTCACAGAATGTTTAACTATTCAGTTAAATCCTCGCAGTATGTTCTGATCAACAGTAAATGTTGTGTAGTAAACAAAAATTACCCTGAAGCCCAAGCGCCTTTCCCGCCTGCCTGCTCTGGTGCTGTCATGGTAGGTCCCAGGTCAATGAACTCTCGGTTGATAGCTTTGGCCAAGACTCCGACGGTGTTGTTGTTGTTATCCACCAGGTGAATCTGAGTCAACGATCCCGGACCTCGAGGACTGTCGCAGTACTCCCGCACCGCCTGAGCTATGGTCTCAGCACAGAGGTCAACAGGAAAACCAAACACACCTGAGCTGATCGCAGGCAGGGCGATGGTGGAGCAGTTTACCATCTCTGCTTGTTTCAGACTTTCTTTAACAGCAAGCTTCAGACGCGACACTGACGTCTTCTTGTCAGAGTCAGAGAAACGTGGACCAACTGCATGAACGACATACTTGCAAGGGAGGTTACATGCATCTGTTACGATGGCGTCACCTGGGCGTAGTTTTCCATGTTTGGAAATATAGTCGTTGCTGATCTTCTGCAGCTGTGGTCCTGCAGCCTTGAGCAGTGCCAAAGCCAGGCCACCAATGTGCTGTAGTTCCTCGTTAGCTGCATTAACCACTGCGTCAACGTTGAAGCTACAGATATCTGCCTTGCTAACTGAAACCAGAACTCCACTGGTGGTCTTCACTTTGCAGTAACAAAGGCCACTTTCTTCCTCGTAGTTCTCTTCCTCCTCATCGTCCTCTTGATTCTCTGGACGAAGCACCACCACACAGCTGAACTCTGTCATTATTGTCGACAGGAACATGCTTCCATATGACTGGAAATACTTCTTAGCTCCAGGCTTGTCAACAATGAAGTTGTCAGTGAAGAGAGTGCTGGTCAGTTCCTGAAAGCAGGACTTGGCTTTCTGAACGTGAAGACGAGCCCCGGCGATGATGAATCTTGGTCGCTCCGGGTCAAAATCGACTGTCACGCCATTAGCTTTGGCAATACTGAACCAATCATGTGATTTCTTCTTCTCAATGAACTGAACCACAGCACAGGACTCAACACAAATGGTTTCTTTAACTCGTGAGTAGTTCACAATGAATTCATTCAGGCTGGAGCTGACCTCTTTGACTGGAGTCTTAAAGCCAGCCACCGTTATTTTGTCTCTTCTCACTGTGTGGATCTGTATGTCCACGGTTTTCTTCTTTGAGAAGTTGTATGCATCCAGAAGTTGTTGGTTCAGGTCCACCCAGTTGTGAAGTTTCAGGACTTCCTGGTCTTCCACATCCAGAGTGTTCACAGCCAAAACCATCTTCATCCTAGTCTCTGCTTCAGCAAGGATGCTGTCAGAACTCCCCAACAGTAAAACCCCTTTGTTGTCAATGCTGTAGATGGCGCTGATCCCTTGAGATGTGAACAGGTCCTGTGACATGTCCATGGGATCCACTACCTTAAGAAAGTCTAGAAGACCTGGGGGGATATTCAGCTGTTTTTTACTCATATGCACATTCCTCTCCAAGATCCATGCTTTAGCCTGGAAAACCTCTGCACGGAGTCCTGAAATGGTTAACTTCTGAGCACCTTCATCGTAGGAGAGGGTCATGTCAGCGGAAATGTTGAGTGCAGCGTTCTGCAGCCCGTCCTGCTTCAGGATGTAGAACATTGCAGGGGATAAACTCATCACCTCAGAGACACCATTTCTCTGCCGTTCGATCTGACTCATGGCTTTAAGAACAAGGTTTTCCACAGGAGCTTTGATTTGTTTTAAATGGTCAGCTCGGCCAGCCACCATCAAAGCCCCCTTGGGTGCATCCAGCACCAGGTAAGCGTCTTCCTCTACAACCGAACGGACCTCTTTCTCTGCAGCTTTCCATGCAGGTGCATTCGCTGGACATTCAAAGACAGTGTAGTGAGACATCAGCTTACGGAAGGCCTCTTGGGCGGTACCTGCCCAGTTTTCTACATGTTTTGCAGTCAGATCTTTCTGCCTCAAAAAGTTTGGGAGAGGGCTGAGCTTCACCTCTGGATTATCCAAATCCACACTGCAGAAGTACGGACGCATCTGATCGTTGATGCTTTTTAACTGCTTCTTCATCAGGAGGAATTTCCAGACGGTATGGTGAACACCCTCAGTGAAGGGATCGGGCATCTTCCATGTTGGTCGTTCTTTGCCGTACAAGGCGGTGCCCAGGGACTCGTGGTATGGATACATCTTGACAGGGTTGGAGCCTATCATGTAGTCTGTTTTTATGCAAATGTTTTCCACAACTGTAGCAATACAGGGAATAAAGGAGGAAAGCTCAGGTAAATGGTTATTCTACTACAAATAAATAATAATGATTTTCTTTGAAGTTTCTATGAAGATTCAGTTGTCCAGGTCACGGGATGCACTATGTGTCCAAAAGTACACGGACACCCTCACTGTCCTTTGGTCTTACTTTTGGTCAATATTTCGCTGTTGATTTTTCACTCTTGCAGTGAAGAGGAATCTTATTACTACAGCACATACTGAGACTTTAAAGCGTGTACTTTGTGTAATTTGTAGAAGTACTTGACTGGTCTGCACAGTCCCCTGATCTCAATACCCATGGAACACCTTTGGGATGAACTGGAACACTGACTGAGCCAGATCTCATTACCAACACCAGCGTTGGACCTCACTGATGCTGTTGTGGCTGAATGGGAGCAAATCCCTGCAGCTGGTTCAACATCTGGTGGAGAGACTGAGACCAGAAGAGTGGAGGCTGTACATATCAATGTCCATGGTGGTGCAATCGAAGACTCAACTATAATGTGGGTATATTATGAGGGTGTCCAAATACCTTTGGCAAATAGTGTATTTCTTGTAGTTTGGTCTTTAAGGCCTCTCAAAGCTTGCCAGCATGTTCAAGCCTTAGACTTACTGTAGTACCTCTACACACACTGAATCCACTTAAGACAAATAGAATTAAATGTAAAACCTTTAGGGTCACTGAAAGTGACAATGGCAGCCTGTTCATTCTGGATCATGACGATTTTGTCCGGTAGAGTCCACTTCTTCTCAAAGTACAGATCCAACAAGTCTAAAAAAACAGAAACAGAGTTTTCAATCACAAAGACAGAAAACTTAAACGATGAAAAGGCTTTCAACTATCCAGAAACACCTGAGCTACTAGAACTGCTCTGTATAATATGGCAAATGTGATGTAAACCAACACATGATGTGATCATCAACTTGAATGTGAGATCATTGTCAGATTTAAAATGTCGCATGAACATATCTACATTTTCTTCTGGTCTCTGTGGATGAAAGTCGTTCTAAAGAAAACTAGTAACAATGAGTTTGGTGATTTTCCAAACCACTATCCAGCTTTTATTTAAAGTCACTTTAGACAAAACTAAGACTTCAGTGTAGTGGGAGACCTAATAAAGACTGATCGACACTTTGATCCTAGAGAGAGATTTTGTTGTTGCAGTAAATTTTCAATGCTGTTGAAGGATTTCTAGAGATTTTAAAATCACTATTTTGTGATATCATTATTACTTTGTCATGATTCCTGTGATTTCTTGCCATAAGTTAATTTTCAACCAAAGAACTGCAGAAAAATTAATTGTATAATCAAATTTTTACTTACATAATCATTAGTTCATGTGATAGTAAAACAGCAGTTCCTCCTCTTGCAGGCTGCTTTGAGGATTGTGTGACGACAACATGTATTTAATAAACTAGTAATACACCTACACCCTCTACACCCAGACACTCGAGGTCAAACAGTGTGTGAACAGTTTTCGTACCTTTGACCACAGTCGGTTGAAGTCTCTCCACTCGGACGCTCTTTGCTGCCTCCAGCGGTCGAGCAGTCAGTCCCTGTTTCTGCATCTTGCTGCTGGTCTGACTCACAGTGAGGAACTTCTCTGCATCTGCAAAACACTCCACATTACTCCTTTCAGCCTGGAACAGGCTCGTCAGGATGAAACCAGGCTGTTACATGCCTCAGAAACAGATCCACCGTTAAGAGGGAGAAACAGTATCCAGACTGAAGGACGACACATGCAATCAATCTCTAATCGAAGAAAAACTTTAGTATGAAACTTCACGACCCAGCTCCTCTTCTTCTGTGTTTTGAAACATCTGTTCACGTCTGTTTGCACGACGTCCACGTGCACATTGCCGTCTGCACGTTCATGTATAGTTCAGAGACAATCACAGATATTTATCCGTATCGGAGGGAATGTTGTCTGATATTTCGCAGTTTTAAAAGAACATATGAAGAAATACATGCTTGGCCTCATTTAGAAACTGTGTCATTACACAGTTTGTCCAGCAGAGCGCGCTCCCACTCCACTCTTTACCGTAGTTACAGTATATACAGTAGTATCAGCGGTATCTGTGACAGTCGCATTTGTGAAAAACGCTGCTGGAAAGTTACTCGACAACAACCCCATAATTTCCACAACAAATGGACCAACAACCTATAACAACCCGTTGTATATAGAATAAGATTATTGCTCAATATTTTCATATTGGAATTTTCTACCCCAAACATCATCAAACCTGCATCAGTCGAGCTCTGGTACAGTTCCCATTTTGTTGTAACAGTGGTTGGTTTATCAAATATACCACATACTTTATTTACATATATTTAGGCCGTATAACACCTCAGCCAAAGGCAGTGGCTCATGACCTAGAGTATTGAACTATTATTGTCTATTATTAAGTATTATTAACTATTATTCTTACTACTATTGAGCTGCTGGACACTTGAATTGCCCCTGGGCGATGAATAAATCTATGTATCGGCTTATTATTAGTGAACGATGTTATTAAATTATGCTCTCGTTTCTTTGATATTAGTCAGTACTTTCTTGGTGTTGCCTTCCTTGTTACTTCAGGTCAAGTTTTTCCAAAATTGTCCACAATAAAAAAAGAAAATAAAAAGGTCAGCTCATGATGTTTTTCAGTTTGGAGTCTTTCACTTTAAACGTGACTGATTTAGTCTCAGACTCTATGTAAAAGAATCTGTCCTGGTGACAGTAACACAGTGTGTCATCCGTTACCTTCAGGCTTGGTGAAGGCGACCACGGCTCTGTTGGATTCCCAGATGATCTCCAGACTGAAGCCGCTCTCGTCCGACCCTGAGACGTTCTCCACCAGCATCATCAGCAGATCCCTGCACATGTTGTCCGACACGTTCTCCAGCACCACTGCAGAACTCTGGACCGACTCCGAGTCTGAGACGAGACAAGTACAAAAACCTGTTTTATCTTCTCTGCATCATTCATTTAGTTATGTGTATTTGTTTTGGATTTTTGACTTTGAAATTTAAGTTGAAAATTTTACAAAAAATATATTTATCACGTATATAATGCAAAGATTAACAACAAAAAAAGTTGTGTAATTATGTATTTCACAGGTCTGTTACTTCCTGTTAATGCCCAAATATTTTATGAAAGATTCCTGGAAAAAGCCATAAAACTTAATATTAATTATGAGGAAAGTTTATTTTGTTGTGCAGAGATTTAAAAGCTGTTCTTTTTAAACCCAAGTTAATTTGCATTAATTATTAATTTGTAATTGAAAAACTTCTCATTGCATTGTATAACTGTGCCAAATTAGACACAAAAATAATAATAACTAAGTTTTTTATATATTATATATTCATGCAAAGATGCAGCATAAACACATAACAGCTCTGATAACAATGCAATAAAATTAAATAATATTCTTCTTTCCAGAAAACTCTATCCTCTGATGAAGGACAAGCAATGTGGCTGAAAACTCTGGAAAAACCAAGTAAGTGGAACTTGTTATTATTTTTATTATCATTAATAATTTTTTTTTTTTTTAATTCCTGGAGAAATTGTTGAAAAAAGAAATGCAGTTATAACTACTTAGTTATAACTTACTTACTAGTTTTAAGAAACAAGTGAAAAACAATTTTTATGATTTTAATTAACTACTTACTTTGCTTTTACTTGATACATTTTTTATTTCTTTTATACCTTTTTATATATATTTTTTAAGTTTTTTATATTATTTTATTGCCCTTTTATTTATTATATTGTCCCTTATGTCTGTTGCTGTTACTTGTTATTGATTTTATTTTCTTCTGTAAAGCACTTTGAGCTGCAACTATGTATGAAAGGTGCTATACAAAATAAGTTTTTTATTATTATTATTATTATTATTATTATTATTACTGTGTATTCTTTATATTCAAACACAGTGTGTTTTTACCTTGTGTGTTCGCTGCAGCAGCTCCAGCTCCAGCTCCATGTTCGACCTCCGACCTCTGAGTCTTTGAGTCCGTGGTTGTATCTGAAGAACAAGAGAATCAGGTTTGTCCAGTTCAAATTATTTATCTGCAACATGAACACAACTAAACAAGACGTGATCATCTGAGGAGAAATAAACTATCACCATGACGATAACACGTCTCATTCAAACCAAAAAAGAGCCAGATATTAAATTTAATTTTGTAGAATCTACATTGTTTTTAAATAAATATTTCTATTTTGTAATAATGTAAGGACAAGTTGCTTTTGATGAGTTTGTTCGGTAAAACCTCGACTGCATCAGCTCCTGACAGGACGCACATGAAGCCTGGTGATACTGAACACGCCCCAACAAACGCTTATTTCCTTGACAAAAACTACAGAAATGAAACAATATATTTGTGAGGTGTTTTCAAAGATTAATGTTTTCAGACGAAACCGATGAGCTCAGAGCTGAGAGCCACAGACAGGAAACCAGGAAGTGTTGAGAGTCAGACTAACTTCCTGTTGGTTGACAGTCTTGACAATAAGAAAAATACAGGATAACACCTGACTGATCATTTACATCAGTATGACGTTAAAAAGACAGCGGCCATAAAACCCTGAACATGGAAGAAGAAGAGAAAGTTCAGAGGTGAGTTTTACCTGAGACGTCGTCGCTGTTCGTCGCGCTCTAAGGAGACAAGAACAGTAATGATTCAGTCACACAGAATGAAAACATGAAGAGGAATAAACATCTGTTTAACATGCAGACTTTAAAATAAATCAAAACAAGCTTGAAACTTAAACTCCTTTAATGAACTAAAATAAACCAAAAACACAGGTATGGCCCTTTAAATTCAGCTATTTTATCGTGTGCAGCTGGTGGATAAAAGCTTTGACACCATCGAGAACAAACTCACAACAACCACATTTGTACGAATAACAAAATACAATAAAATGTGTTAATAAACAAAGTCAGTATCAGGTTTTCCAGGTTCTGTGAAAACAAGAATGACTGTCTGGTATGTGATGACTTATAAAATACATAAAGGATATTTTTACTGCTGCTCAGTCAGTAAATGTTTCACAGCTCTCCATAAAACTGACCTCAGTGCAGTTCAGTGAGTTTTAGCTCCGTTTTAACAAATCAGCTGATGTTCATGATCTGACCTTTATAAACTGGAGTTGATTTAAACTCAACTTTATTTTACAACTTCAAAATGTGTCAGAAGATTTTTGAAATATTTTCATTTGACTGAATGTTTCATCCATAAAAAGCTAATAATAATAAGTGACTCGGTTTAAACGTCATTTCACTTAAATTAGGACATAAAACAGGATCAGACAATATGAGAGACTTTGGTTTGACAGATGTTGACGATAAGATCAGTAGGAAGAGCTGCTGCCTCAACATGTGACCTCCATGTTGCTTTTATTGTCTTATGAACCTCATGTGGATCCACGCCCTGAAACCACAGAAGAAGAACACGGACTCCAGGCCAAACCTCCTGCTGCCGTCACACGTTCAGGAATTTATAACATGTTGATCACAGAAGTGGAAACTTGTGATGTCATAACAGGAGCAGGAGGCTCCACCCCCTCCCGCCCAGTGGTGGAGGAAGCACCACTGTAAAAACACTGACCTGATTCTCTGATCGGATCATTGATCCTCAGTCATTTTACTGTTGTAGCTGCTTCAACTAAGTCATATACACTTTATTTAGTGCACTGGTACCCAACCTAAGGGTCGGGCCCCTCCACAGGGCCACCAGATAAAGAAAGAGAGAGAAATCAAAGACGATTCACTGATCTAGATTCAGTTTCTGAGCTTTAACCACTCAAATTTTGACATTTTTTCAAACACAACTTTTTAGGTTTAAAATAAGTTCAAGTATTAAGATATTTTACTGAAGTAAAGTATCATTATCACAATTTAAATAAAAAAATATTCTGTAACAAATAACCAGTCCTGAATTCAAAATGTTATTTCAGTATAAAAGTCCTGTATAAAAGTCGTCACCTCAGATCTCAGACATCTGAAATGTGACACAACTAGATCCTGATTTGTATAAAGTCACAACCAGAACATTGTATTTATCAGCATTTATACCTGTTTTTGTTTTATACGTAAAAATCATCAGTAACTTTAAGTATCATTAACAGAAACCAGCGATACTCAAGTGAAGAACAAGAACCTCCAAACGAAGGAAACTACATCTCAACATGTTTACAGTAAACATTACAACACAGAGAAACTACAGCCACAATTGATTTTTACTGCATTAAAATGAATTAATAAATAAAACAAATATGGGATCAAAAAAAGTAGAGTGGGCGGGGCTTGGTGACTGCTTTGTTGTGACATCACAAAGTTCCAGAAGTCCTGACGGCTGGTTTTAAGGCTCAGTTTCTGAATACAGGCTGTGTGCATTTCTCTGTGGACTGAGGCTTTGATACTTTCACAGTATTAATATAGAAGCTAGAGCTGATCTATAATCTATAATCACACTACACATGGACACAGACCTTTACACTGGAGGAGCTTTAAAGGAAACGGATCAGTGAGGTTCACTGTGTTAAAGTGGAATAAACACTAAATGAAAACAGCAGTGGAATCAGAGGTTTCAGTGTTAATCTGAACAAACAACATGTTGATGGTTTAAATGAAAACTCGACTTACTGTAGCAGAAAGCAGCCGTAACCTGATGGTTTGATTCTCCACGTTGATTTCATGGTTCTCCCTGGCGAGGACTCGCTGTCTCACTGCAACCAGAGCCAACAACAGAGTCCTGCTTCATTTCCCAGCAGCTACCAACATGTGACACCTCAGAGAATCAAACCCTGAAAGAACAGGAAACACCCGGCACACTGCCGACCACTCGGCTCACTTTAGACATTAACTCCACTTTTTTAATGGAAACACTGGCCGGCAGGTGTTGTTGGCTGTTACCATGGAAACACATCTTTTTTTTTTTTTTTTACGTTTAAATCAAGTCCAAGAATTCAGATATTTAATGAAGTAAAAATAACAGTTTCACAATTTAAATAAAAACAAATATTCCCTTACAAATAAAAGTCCTCACTGTGCAGCAACCTGGGCCCTCGTCAGTTTACGTTACTGAATTATTATTATTGATACGTTAACATTTAAGCAGCGTATTAATATTACTGTTGTCTGCAGTGGAGATAACTTTACTCATTTTAAATACGTGTTGGGTGATTTAAAATATAAAGTTTTTAAACTCAGCAACTACAGCTGTCGGATAAATGTTTTAAAGGTTTAAAGTAGAATAAAATTAATATATTACAGTATAATAAAAGTAGTTAAAATTATACCTTGGTAAAGTATTTAAGTAAGTGTATTTTCCACCTGTGATTTCAGACTCATTTAAATTGAAATGTGTAAAAGCAGCATCTGGTTTAACGCTCATTATTATATTACATGTGTTTTTTCTTACTTCAGTTCTTAAATAAAAGAAACGCATAAAATTTCAACAAAATCTTTTTAGTAATTATGATTATTATTATAAAAATTAATTTAAAAAAAACAAAACAAAAACAAATACATAAAGTAAAAAAAGGACAAATATATAATTTAGGTGACCTGGACTTCTTGTTTGTCAACAGTCTGAGAGACTCAAAGTAAAGAGATCAATTATCTGTCAATACACCTGATTGACCTGCTGTGACATCACCAAGCAGGAAGAGGGGGGTGAGTGGTGGCTGGAGAGGCGCAGTGCATGCTGGGAAGTCAGATGACATGTCTCAGTGTTTATTAACTCTAATTGCCTGATAGATCTGTTTGATGCGGATGTGTAAGATTTAAAAACTTGTCGCTGAAAGCTGATAATTCAACAGATCAATAGCCTCAATGTGTTTGATGAGCTGACACGTGACGTCTTACCTGTCCGATGACGGTTTAAAGTCAGTTTCTACATTAATCAGAGCTGGAAAGTTCAAAGTGAAGATTAAAGATTAATTTAATGAGTTTAACTGGATACAAATATGAATCTTTGCGTCTTTGTTCGGTGGTTAAATGTTGTTTTCTGATATTTTTTTACAGTGTAGATTTTCAGACTGTGTCGCAGTGAGACTCGGGCCTGTCTGTTGTTTCTGCAGGAAAGTGTTTAGTCTCTTCTGTCGGACTGTCTGGACCCTTGAACCCGGTCCGACAGAGACCCGGTCCAGGTCCAGGTGCTCTGCGGTGAAACGTGCCGGAGACTCACCTTCCTCTGATCGGAAGAACACGGCGGCTCTCGCGGCTCCGTCCTCCACCTCCACCCAGCAGTCTCCTCCGCTCGACTTCTTCTTGCTCTGGAAGTAAAGCTGCAGCTTGTTCTTCAGGGTTTTGGGCTGAACCGGACTCCAGTCCCCCTCCACGGTCACCGGCCGCGGACTGTCGGACCCGTCCATCCCGCCGTCAGGTACCAACACGAAGACGGACTGAGGACGAGGAGGCGGAGGCTCCGGATTCACTTCGTGCTTTCACTTTCGTTTCTTCACCAAACGAGGGAAAAATAGAATCAAGTTCAGGAGCTGAGTCACCGAGGGAGGAGGATACAGACCCATACATCTCTTTATTTATATAATGATTCTTTATAGTAATAATAGTTTATTATCATATCAAGTGAAAAATAGAACAATGTAGATGCTGAGTTTAGTGAAGCGGAGGAGACTGAGACGGACCTTGTGTTTCTCTGTTACTCAGAGACCATCCAAACTTTTATATATTAAACTGAAGTCTGTCTGCTAATTAGCTTTAGCATTTAAAGATGATTACACATGACGGATCATTCTCTATTAAAACAACGTCACGCGCAGTTCAACCGGCGCCATTTTAGTCAACAGTAATAAACAACAACAGATTATGAATTTTATTTATTTTATCATTTGTTGGTCTACACCAACACAAATAGTTCCGCCACTTGAGTATGCTGGACTGTTGCTTAGCAACACATAAACATTTTCCTGACCTGATGACGTCATATGAGCGCACCTGGAGGGGTCCATTCTTCTTCCCTTCACCCTCCTCTGACAACCAGACATCATTTGATTCAAATGTTATTTCTGGAAATATTTTCATCTTTGTTTGTTACAATCTCAGATCGATAACGACCGTTAATGTGACGTCAGTTAACGGTTAATAAAACACCTGTGAAGCGGAGTGATACACGTAGTTAAAAGTCCCAGTGTGGAGTGACTCTCGTCCAATCAGATCGCTTGGTCAGAACGAACTATTCATTTATGTGAATGGAGGAATTCAGATGTTGCAACATTAAAAATATATAAAATTTCATTGAACTTTTCCTTTCTGCCTCATTAAGCCTATTGTTCTGAAAGATGCACTGCTGCTTTACAATATGATTATAGTATATTGATTTATGTGATCATATTTATCAAACAACAGTTACTGAGTTTCGTATGGCACAGAACATAGTTCTTCACCTCGAGTTAAAATACACACAATTGTTTATTTTATTGCTTATAATAAAAAAGAATAGGCAAATATATTATAAGACAATGAGAGACTGACAAAATAATTCACAAAATAACTAGTTTGTATTTTCTGTGTCACTGTGAGCAATTATTGTTGCATCTGTTGTTGCTATGAGACAAAATTAGCTGCATGTTTTACCTATTTTGAACTAAAAACAACATATATTAGCTAAACACACCTTGACACATGTTCACCATGTCACTCAGAAGTCAACACAACAAAGATTCAAACTCTGGACGTTTTGATTGATCCGGACCATCAGGACAGTTTGAGCAGTAACAGCTTCAGTCAAAGAATGAACATGAAATTTCAACAAACTAAACAAATAATCACATTTACAGGTAATTGATATAAAAACTAAAATGATAAATGATCATTAAAAGTGTCAGTTCAAAACTTTTTTAATTTCATTATTACAACTTACAATGGTAAAATACTTAGACTCAAAATGTACTTTACTTTATTCTATCTAATGTGACATAAACAGCATCAATAAACCCTGTTGGACAGAGCGACAGCGCCACCCAGCGTCAATACTATATATGTCAATACTACATGAGCTGTTTCTCTCAAAATGATGATTTTATAAAAGTGGAAAAACATTTAGTCTTTTTTAAAGCACTTGTCTGAAACTGCCTCTAAACACCAATCAACAATGATTTGATTCATTTCCTGTCAATAAACTAATGGATTAATCAACTGATTCAGCTTCACCTGCCGAGTTTAAAAACAATAATAATAATTCATACATATATGATTTATAAGAATGTAAACATGGATTAATTAAGACCATGTGATGTGATAGAAATGGCTTCAGAGCAGATACTCAATGGCATCTGCTTTCTACAGTAGTAAGAAAGAGAAGAAAACACGATCTGTTTCACTGAGTATTTATTTTATTGACTTTAAATGAGATAAGTTTTATAGAGACATAGAGACATTATAAAACATCAGCAGATTATTTAAGATCTCACAATATCAGATTTTAACTGACGACATAATCACAATATCTATGGAGAAAGAATTCATCTTTAACTTTGTGTTTTGTCTCTTTCTCGTCAGGTGAATGGTGAGGTCAGACTCAGATCCGAGTGTCGGGGGTGGAGAGAGAGTCTGTAACCATGACAACAGTTACACCGAGTGGCTCGTGAAAAGGCGACAAGATGACGTGATAAACAACAGACCCGCGAGGCCAAACATCTGCCGTCATGATGTCATTAACACATTATCAATATTTCATTTTTAAATATCATCGTCAGCACTGACGTGGAGGTGACGTGTCTTCAGACTGTTCTGTCCACGGCGATGAACAATAAAGTTTTTAGAGGCATCAGGCTTCAGCGGCCGGTTTGTCTTCACCTGCAGAGAAACATGGAGAGAGTCACGTGTCAGGATCTTCGCGCTCAGAAGAAACAAGAGGAGAGCTGGTGTGAAAATGAGCCAGCAGGGGGCGCAACGTCCACACAGCTGACAGGAGAGGATCAGAGGATAAGCCCCCCCCCCCCCAGGCCGTCCTGCTTCCTGTTTGTAGACAACATGATGATACTGGATCTGATCTGATGAAAGCACATTCTGAATTTATTCATGTTATAGGACAAATAACTAGAGTTCAGACTGAATCACCAGTGAACCGTGTGTTTATATTCACATGTTGTGAAGTGTGTGTGTGTGTGTGTGTGTGTGTGTGTGTGTGTGTGTGTGTGTGTGTGTACGTACAGTCAGGCTTGGTTGGAGGAGGTGGTGGTGGAGGGGGAGGAGGTGGTTTGGCGCAGGTGTAGGTCACCTCCAGGTACCTGGTCTGCTCCTTACAGGGATATTCACCGAACACCAGCTCGGTGACGGGGACCTCGCAGGACCTCCTGTTTGCACAGCTGGAGACGCAGAGACAGGAAGTCAGAACCAGAACAGGGTCGGTGTCACTCCACCCTTTGGATTAAATTAATTAATAATTAATCAATAAATCAGACTGAGCGTCAGCTCTGCTCTTACAGATCCTCCACCACCATCTCGGCCCAGGGGAAGGAGCAGTAGGTGTCGGGCCCGTCGTCCGGGTGGCGTTTTCCCTCCCCGCACCTCGTCCCCACGCCGACCTTGTACAGGACGTAATCCAGGTTTATCTTGGTGCCGACGTCTGGAGGAGAGACGAGCCAGAAGTTATCTATCTATCTATCTATCTGTCTGTCTGTCTGTCTGTCTGTCTGTCTGTCTGTCTGTCTGTCTGTCTGTCTGTCTGTCTGTCTGTCTATCTATCTATCTACTTTTTTATTTATTTTCTTATTTGTTTTTCTGTTGAATTGTTTTTAAAAGTTCAATAAATGCTTAATGAATAATCCTGTGTTTAACATTTTGTATCTGGTTCATTGAGTCTGAAGAAAAACCAAAGTTTCAAACCGACAGTCGGTCGTTTCGTGGTGAGTTATGACGTTGTGATTTAGGTGCAGGTTCACCATGACGACAGCACAGTGACGATGAGTGTGTTTCTCTGTGTTTTTCTTACCACATGACATCACAGCAGTGTCGTTGAGACAGGCGTAGATGACCTCTCCCTCTGTTTAAACACACACAGGTCAGAGTGCAAGACATGACTTCATCATCCTCATCATCATCATCATCATCATCGTCATCGTTTACTGGTCAGTGTTTATTTTACAGGTCGATTATGGAGGACCAGGGACGTCACAGGAAAATTAATTTCGTATTTTAATAGACATTAAAAACAGGAATTGTAAAAAGAATTTATAAATGAACGATTAATCCATCGATCAATACTTCAGATTTAAAAACGGATTTCCAAAAACAACATAAAACTCTCATTAGATAAAACATTTATAAAAACATTTATTTATTCATGAATAAATAATAGAATTTGAAAAACTATTTCTAAATATTATAGAAATAAAAAATAAATAAACTATCTTCCATTATTGAGTCTTAAACTTAAAGTTTCAGGTTTATTGTCATGTGCTTGATAAAAGTGAAAACATTCAAAATAATCAGTATTTAAATAGTAATTATAAAAGTCTGAAGTATAATGAATATAAAAAGTATTTACCTGAAGAAAATAATAATAGTGATAGAAGTTAAAGAGATGAGTTAGGGTTTAATCGTTGCAGTATTAATTAAAATGAGTAACAACACATTTTACATGCAGCCCGTCATCACTGTGACTCACCAGCAGCACGAGTGAAATACCAAGATGCAGCCAGCACTGAAAACACAACACGAGCTCGTGTCACTTCAAACATGTATTTCACTAAGTCAGGACGAAAACTGTCACAAACAATTATTACCAACAATAAAGTGAAGGAAGTGACAGCTGCCAGGAAGGTGAATGAAAGGAGGAGGTGTCCAACATCTTCACTCACAAATTATAAAATAAAATCATCAATTTTTTAAATTCTGAACATTAAAAATGAGACGTTATGAAGGTCTGAATGTCTGATGTCATAATGTAAAACCTCCACAGTAAAAAAGATGAACGTCAAATCAAGCTTGTATCATCATCATCATCATCATCATCTTCATTAAATCAAAGAGAAAATTGTTTAAAATTTCATAAAACGTTGATCCTGTGAAGGTTTGATGAGTCAGTGAAGGAACAAGTTACAGCTCCGTCATCAGCAAATGAAAAATGATCTTAACATCATAATCCACAATATTCATGTGTCCCACTGCGGGACGGTGTCCAGGGAGTAAATCTGCATTCTGACATTTATAAATTACTGTAATACAACATCCAACCGATCCAAAACAGTTATTACACCATATGTGTTTGTATTTCAGAAGAAATCTGCCAGGAGAGTAAAACCGTCTCCAAACAGCAGATACTCACAGCCGAAGGCGACCAGCCTCAGTGGGACCATGTTGGCGTCTCTCAGCTTCCTGTCGTGTCTTCCACCTGCAGACGGTCTGACAGTGAGCGCGGCATCTGGACGTCCAGGTATTTATGTGTCCGTCCTGACGGCAGACATGCAGACGCCTGTCCCCCGCCGCCGCAGGCATGCGGGGCCTCCTGCCCCAGATGTGATGAACATGTAAAACCCTGCGGAGCTGCAGGAGAGAGATCTATAAAGCCACAGGTTTCAGGACCTTTAACTCTTTAAATCCCAGCTGCTCCTCATTCTCCTCCATATTTCTCATTAAGAAGCTCAAAACTTAAAAGCAAAAACATCTGGATGTGTTAAAGCAGGGCTGGAAACTGTGTCGGCTAACAGGCCCACATTTACCAAATGTGCATGTTTTGAAGAACCTGTACATATACAGCTCCATATAGGGACTTTAATCTCTGTGACAGACTCAGTGGTTTTTCTGCACAAACACCGAAACTCATTACTCCTGAAATCCAGCTGCCTGCTGATGATGTGAAGCTCTCACAGTGGCCTGGATCCAGCACCAATTCAAAAAGGTCTGGTTCTGTTCACACTGACGCCTGAAGCCTGAGTTGGAAAAGAACTGAGCCAATCAGAGCTTTACAGGCAGGAAGACTGAAGACGTCAACTTCTTTTACCAGAGAGAAAAATAAAGAAAGGAAAATGAGGATGAGGTGTTTGCAACTGTGCAGGTCGTTGTCAGTCAATAACAAGATTTAAACTGACGCATTTCTTTGACCCACGTGACAAACGTTAAAGTGATAAGTTCAGGTTTTGTGACGTGGGGTTCAGGTCAGTGTTTGACCTGCAGTAGATTCAGATCAGCTCCCAGCAGCAGCAGCTGAGTGATGAGCTGCTGAGCTGCTGAGGACATCTGCAACTTTAAAAACATGTCCACAGGAAAAAGCTAATATCAGTTTAAGTGCAGGTTTATGTTGCTGTCAAACAGCCCTTTACTTTGGAAACACAGTTCGTGAACAGTTAAATTATCATATGACTCCACAGATCAGCTGTTTGAGTCGGACAGAGACGAGTGTAAATAAAACACAAACACACCAAATAGAACTGACTTTTTAGAAAAGTGGGTAAAACACAGGTGTGAATGTTCTGTGTTTCCACTGGCTGATGTTATATGATTAAAGCTGCGTTTTCTCCTCTCGCGACATCGTTCAAATTAAAAGTGACGACAGAGATTTCCAACACCTGCCTCTCGGTCGGATCCGGCTCCTTCGGGCCTGAATCAACAAGAAAGTGTTTCCATTTCAATTTGTTCAATCGTCTGAAAAAAACCACCTCACAACATTTGAGAGTTTATTTTTAATTTCACAGATTTAAACAGGTGAATGGAAACACACCTTCTGACTCGATGTCAACAACAACAAAGTGGCTGCTTCACTGAGGTAGGACTGATGACGGGACCTTTGTATCGTGTTAGAGAAAAGCGAACAGGGGTTCGTATTTACGTTATTTGATTGCACGACTAAACGTCTTTAAAGTCACCGCTCACCTCCAGTCGAAGACAGAGCCAACAGCATGTATGAGGTTTTTTTCTTGTATGTGCTGAAAATGTCCCAACATGCATCAGCAGCCTCTTGAAGAAGTCCAGGTGGTCGCCTCAGGCTCATAAATACCACAGTCCACTGCGGCAGGTCATAACTGAGCAACAGGAGGTCAACATCATTATAATCTTACACAAGCGACAAGAGCTTTTAACTGACAGGCTGCTTCAAATGTTCATTCTAATGTTTTAATGACGCATGTCGAGTTCAGACTTGAGAAGAGAAACTCGACTCGTGAACATGAAGATTGGAGTCAGACTCGTCTTTGTGTCTCTCATTTAACACGTGTGTTTTTTTCCTTTTTCCCTTCAGTTATTGAACCTTGTTTGATTTTTATTCTATTGTTATATAGATATACAGAGTTTCAGTCAAAAGTTTACATAAAGCTGTAAGACACATTAATGAAGTCGAGATCGCCTCTTTACTTCCTGTCAGTTGTTGTGTTTTACTTCCTGTCATTATTAACTTCTCTTGTGCCTCGATAACAGGGGCTGATTTTCATCAGCGACCCCCTCACCCCCTCTCCACCTCCCCACACAGGGGAGCAGGAGCTTAAATCAACCATGATCCACCGCATCTTAACTCAAGTGTTTGTGTTTTATTGTCATTTGAAAGGTTTCCACACTGAAAACAGAAGGAGGACCTCATGTACAGAGCAGCCCATTAGTTTCCATTCATCTGGTTGAAGGGAGACTGCATGGACATCCTTAGTTCTCTAATGTGCTGTGATGATGATGATGGTGATGATGATGCTAGAAAACCTCCCAGTTCATCTTCCTCTGATGAAATGACAGACTATCTGCTGATGAGTTTGTTTATTATTCTGTCTTCAGTATTCACAGGTTCAGTTTCTTACCTGCAGCTTCATTCTGCTGTTGTTGACAGGTGATGGTAGCAACACTTTTAAGATCAGAATTTATAAATATTAAACTGTGATTAATGATGGATCATCTCTAGCTGTCACCACCTCCACAGGTGAAAGTATTTACCAATTAACATCAGCATGTTTTTTGATCCTTCACTGTCAGTGTTGTCGGACATTTAAACATTTCTAATATTTATGTTGTTGATTAAAGCTAAGATAGAAATAGCCACACAATGCTGTACGTGTTACTATTGTGAAAATTCATACCAGATGTGTTCTATAAAAACCATCAACAAAGTTAAAGCAAGAGCTTCAGAAATAACTTTATTGGACCACATGTCATGATGGTTCTCAGCTCTCAGTGATGTTCTTTATTCTGACAGAGACAGAATCATTCAAACAGATGTTTTGACTCCTGTCATCAATAATGAAATGAACTAGAACCAACACTGAACCAAACTTAATATGAACTAACACACGTGTCCGCTGCTCTGCTTCATCGATGAATGAATTTAACAAGTTCATAATATTGCAAAATAACAAGTCGTGACAAACACAAACAGAAGGTGACACAGAACATTTTAACCATGACGCACGATAGACAAGCGACAACGTGTAAATAAGTGACATTTTGTTTGTGATTGTATATAATAATAATGACAAAATAACAATGATGAGAATTGATAACAATTATAATGGCAACAATGATATATTATAATTGCAATAACTGATTACGATGATAATGGCAGCAATGAACATACTACATATTATTATACTATTTATTATTAGTATTAGAAGTAGTAGCAGTTCACAGGTTTACAGGCTGTAAAGTCACTTCTCTCCCCGGGTTGTTTTCATCAGGTTTTCTCTCTGTGGCTCCGGCGCCATCTTGTGGAGCTCTGAGAACGTGAGTCTTCAGTTGTCTCCCGGAGGTAGGTGAAAACAGTCGGATTAAATAAACGAAATAGTCCCATTTTTGTGGATGTAATCGAATTTCGTATGTTGGTTTTATGTTAAAAGCACTTACAGATACGTTTTAAATGATTTGTGGGCGTATTAGTCGTTTGTATTTTATTGCTTCGTTGACCTAGCTAACTTGATAACGTCAGTTAGTTAGCCTCACGCTAACTTGATAACGTCTGTCAGTTAGCCTCACGCTAACTTGATAACGTCGGTCAGTTAGCCTCACGCTAACTTGATAACGTCTGTCAGTTAGCCTCACGCTAACTTGATGACGTCTGTCAGTTAGCCTCACGCTAACTTGATGACGTCTGTCAGTTAGCCTCACGCTAACTTGATGACGTCTGTCAGTTAGCCTCACGCTAACTTGATGACGTCTGTCAGTTAGCTTCACGCTAACTTGATAACATATGTCAGTTAGCATCACGCTAACTTGATAACATCGGTCAGTTAGCTAGGCTACAGTTCTTTCTCTGACTCCGGAGCACAATGAAATGTTGATGGATGGGATCCTCCTTCTTCCCTCCCACATTCTTTCTGAACCGTCCTTAATTTCCGTTTCTATCGTTGTGGACCAGCGACGGAACATCAGTCATATTTCAACCTAACTACAGGTAATATCATCGACCTCAGGTGAGTTTTCGACCCATTTCAGTTTGTTTTAGTAACTTTAAATGAGCTGGAAATAGCTTTGTTTTCTCCCTCATTATAGTACTTCAGGTAAATGTGCAGGTTTGATCAGGTGAAGGAGGAGGAAACAGCTACAATAAATATTACTATTATAATTTTATCGTTTTGTTTTCTTGTCTTGCCTCCAGATTTTGTCTTTCAGTCAAATTACTTTACTCAATCTGAAATAACTTGAGTCTGTGAATGTATCTTGTTAAAGTTTGTGTTTATAGAAACTTTAACTGGCGCCATTTTTTTAAAAAAACATCTATTCATTGCACATTTAATTAATTTTACAAACAAGGAACAACAGAACAAGAAGGCACATGTAGATTTTTGATAATAATAACAAAAGTACTACTAATAATACAATAATTATAATGATAAATACGATAAATAGGTGTGTATATATCAACATACATATATATGTACATACATACACCCAAACATAGAGTCGGCGTAGAATAGTAGAAAATTATATATTCTCTGCATATACACACACTTATCGCTTACATAATATCCACATAGTAACAGAATATTTTACATTTAACATTGTGTATGTACAACAACAATTATAGCAATTAAAAGAAAAAGGGGGGAGGGGGGCAAAAGAGAAACAAAAAGCAAGAAAACTTGTCTAGCTTGTTCTTTGTGGTGAAGCCTATCAGCCATTGTGAGGTAACTGGTGCCATTTTAATTAAACTGGTAAAACCAATTAGGTTAGACTGATGTTTATTATTTTTTAATGTTTTCTGTCTATCTCAACATCTGCATTTTAATTTTTGTCCTTCCTTATATATATTAGTTTCAATGTGTGTATATATTTGGAGTCAGTGCGGGGATGAATGACACTGTGGCAACCAGCAGTGACATTGTACAGTTTATATAACTGGTACATGTAATAATAAAACCCTTAATGATATATGAATGGATATTTTACATAATACACAATACCCTGCATTTGATCAATGTTATGTAATGAAGATAATTTGAGCTTAGGTTTTCTCTTCTATTTTTGTCACATTATTCTGTATTTGTACAAAAAACCTTCACTACAAATAAATAAAATGTTGAAATCACTGTGGACTGTGTGTGATTTTCTGTGTGAAGTCCTTCTTGTAACGTTCTTTGCTCTAACTCCACCCTCATTGTTTTGTTCAGACTCCTGCAGTGGTTTAATGGCAGTTCCATCGGACTCTTTCACTGTTGTAAAGTGATGAACACCGCATGAAACATGAAATCAGTCTTTTCATGTTACTAGCAGCAGTTAACCTTTAGACGTTGTAAGTTACGGATCACTATTGTCACATGAAAACCTAAGAACTGTATTCATGTGATGGTTGAGGAGGTTCTGTGACCACTGTTGGCTCATGTAGAAACCTCTCAAAATGCTTTTGGATGATTTCAAATATGATGCATCATCAAGCTGCTAAAATGTGAGGAGTCAAAGCAAATACCACATAACCTCCAAGGGAACCTTGTTGCATGCCATACCTGTCTCCCTCGATCTGGATTTGTTTACTGTCTCTCTGTGGATTGTCAACTGTCTCTCTGAACTGATACAAAGATTTAACTCAACAGCTACTGTAGACTGAACTAAAGGTTAGTATTTTAAAGAACTTATATGTTGTACCACTGAATGCTTTTGGTTTCCAGTGGTAAAAGAAGAAATCTGATGTTAAGAGAAGCAACAATATGTGAATATTAAACTACTATATAAGTATTATTATCTTGTTGAAGTATTAAAAGTAAAAGTAGCCCACACTGATTCATTAACATAAACATAATTTAATGCTGTGTAATTTAGTGATTTCATGTTAAGTGATGCATCATAGAGCTGAAGCAATAAGTTGATCAACAGAAACTAACCAGAAATTCACCATCATAGGCCTCACCTATATAACATTGTGCAGACATACATGCAACAACGAGAGTACATGACATATGTTAATTTTGCCCATAATATTAAACCAACTGTAATAACATCATAACCAATATTTCAGAATGCAATTCAGAAAACATTAAGCAGCACTGAATCCTGCAGAATATTGACCCAAACTACCTGCAGTTCCACATCGCCACCACTAGATGGAGACAGAGACATACTGTACTTTGGCCGTATGACCTTTAACAGTGGCTTCAATACAGACTATGAAGTGTCCACTACAGACTACAGGATGTTCTTGTCTCATATAATGATCAGAATGTGGAAAAAGATTCAACTGTTATTCTTTATTTTATAATCGTAAAAAAAATTAGTATGAATAGTTTAGTTTTGAAAGTGTGCCTGCATTACTTAAATGAAGGAGGAGTGATATACACATACTGAACTAGACTAGATACCAGGCTGATTTACACAGACTGCACTCACCCAACTTTAATCTCTTGTTTAGGAAACAGACGCGACGCTCCACCGGCTCTCACCCATTTCCCCTCCCCCTCCTCTCTTTCTGGTGAACAGTTTAATTTCACTTTCATTTTTGTGGAGGATTTCTGACGCACTTCAGTTGGTGAGTAAATTCAACTTATAATAAAATACCAACATTAATTTAACTGATCAACAGATCCGATCATTAACCTGCACGAAGCGTTAGTATTGACATTATCGACTGAAAATCGATCAGTGATCATGTCAGGTGCGTCTGTTCAGATTAGATTCACAGTTCGATATAATCACAGTAACTTCACTAAATGAGCTGGAAACAGATTTCTGATCATCCGCTCGTTGTCCAGACCGTCCACTCAGGTTAATAACTGAGTTCACTTCAGGTAAAGGCGGTAAATTAGTTCTGTTGTCTGAAGCGGAAATTGATCAAACAAATGCAAGACAAACTAATATTTTCTTGTGTTTTGATGTTTAAAGCAAAATTAATTCTGTTTATAATCTGGGAAGAAAATCTGTTTCTGAGACACAGTTTCAAACACTGTGTCTTTAATTGTCAACTCTTACATAAAGTGTAAAGCCGCCATTGCAGCGTGGTGACAGATCCAGGAAGAGGTGTCAGAGACAAAGAGACAAAGCACCATCTAAATAATGTTTGATTTTATTAACACTAGATGCATAAATGTCTTTGTAATTTAACTATAAAATAGAGTTCGCATTATTTATTTATTTATTAAGTAATTTAATTTAGGAGTGTGTGTGTGTGTGAGAGAGCACACCCCACTATGCACACACTCAGACCTTCCTTGCTCAGTAAGCAGCAGCGTAGAGAAGCCAGATGTAATGAAGGAAAGTTGCTGGTTTGATGTTCAGAAGTGACTGAGTTGGTGCAGCAGCAACAGAACAGACTGGTTTAACTGGGAAGCTCCAACTTCAAACAGTCTCATTTATTTTATCACTACAAGTTCTCCCCAAGATATTTTATATATTGGTTTAGCTGGCTACAGTAACTTATGTTCTGCTCATAGCGTTAACGTAGCTTGGATGTCATGAAGTCACTTACAGGCAGAACGAGAGGATGTTTGTGCTTCAACTTCAACACATTTACTGATAGAAACTCTTTTCTCCTCACACTGACTGTGTGAGCTGATGTTTGGCATATTCTTGATGTTTACCGATGTCAATGCATTTAATTAATGTTTTAATAAAATATTAAATTTCAGATTCTAAATTTTAATTGATTGAAGTTGTGAAGCAGCCACATATTTGGACCTTTATGAAACCCATGTCTATAATTATCTGTATGTGAATATGTGAGGTAATTATTTTTTGTTGCACGTCTCTTAGATTTCTGGATCCAGCAGTTGCTTGATGTCTCCAGCTGACCGACAGTATGGACACAGCAGCAACAGGTGAGTCCGGTCAGACTTTATTAGTCTGGAGTTTCCCAGGTTTGTTGACGTCAACTTTGGGTGAAGATATTGACAGTATGTTGTATCCCAAAGTTAAAATGCAGCACAGCTCTTGACTGTGGTGCAACTGTCTCAGTTTTGTCATGAGCAGGTGCATCACGTGTTACTAGACCTGCCAACCTGAACGCTTTCTCCTTCCTTCACTGACCTACGAATAAAATATTCTGAAGCTGGGAGGATTAACAAATGTGTGCTGTCCCCCAAAGGTTGGCAGCTCAGTGTCAGATAGAAACTGAGTCTTGTGACAACTTCTCTCAACTGCATAATGAATCTCATCATAATAACAACAGATTTATTTACATTTCAGATATTAGTGGGTCTATAATGTTTAAGGGATACGTTTATTGTTTTTGTGCATTTCCTAAAATGAGGTGACTTTACAGAAACTACTTTATAATTGTTTTTATGAATGACTTTGTTCCTCTGTCTGTCTTTACAGGCACAGATGTGTCCCTGAAGCGCAGCAGCAGCTATGAATATCTGCCACCTTCAAGTGAGTTTCAGCTGAACTGAGTCTGAATTTCTCTGGTGTTTCATAGGACCTCAGTCTTTATTCATCAAGCATCTCAAATAACTTCTAATAATCACACTGAAAGTTCTGGTGTTGATCAAGACCTGTTTGAAGGCACCTGTGAGGGTCTTGTGTGGTGGTATCCCACCCACTCATCAGTGATGAGGTGTTCTAACTGTGCTGGAGCTCTCGCTGTCATTTCTTCACAGTCTTGCATTTCAACACAAAGTGAGAAGTGAGACCTGTTTTGCTGTGGATTGTTTTGTTATAAGGAGAAAAGGCAGACAGGACGTCTGGCTGCCTGACTTTCTCCTCTTAGCTTAAAAACAGGGAGAAGATTGTCTGACTCATCTGTTCACAGACTCTATTGTCCTGGGGATTGTAGTTTTCTGGGTGATGGTACGATATGAATACTATGCCCATCACACTTGATCTTCGTCTTTGAACGGATTAATATTGAATATTATAAAATCCAAAATGCTCCTAAATGTTTTCCTTCATTAGAAATAAAGTCTAGATGAACTAGCATGTGCACAGACTAAGGCTGTAACTTTAACAAATGTTTGGTAAAAAGTTAATGTTCGAACTGTAATGACCTGTTTGAATTTAGATTTCCAGCCTATAAGCACAGATGGTTTGAAGCAGTTTACCTTGTGATCCAACAGAGGGCGCTCTAAACATTCACTAACAGCTGGACCTGTGACCTCATGACCTTTCAGGAAACTAAGCAGCTAGTAATGTTGTGTTATTTGATGTAAAAATGGAAGAAACTAACAAAGTACTTTAGGTTGTACAAGGTAGATGGCAAAGTAACTAAAGATAAGGCTGTTTATGGACTTCAGCTGCGTTACTCTACAACTGACGAGTGGAGCAACGTCAAGTACAACCTTATCTGACCGCCTGTTATTCTGCACCCCTGATTTATATGTAAGGATATGTGGGGTGTGTGCATGTTGTAATTCATTTGAATGAATTGTGTATTATCATTCTTAAAGACTGACTGACATGTGATGTGCATTATTTTAGGATTCAAGTTTTTCACGTCTGATGTTAAAAAACTGAACAAAAACTGCAATAAATGGAAATATTGAAATGCAATACTTTTGACATTGTAGTAATTAAAAATCACAATACTGTAAGTATTTTAGTATCAAATATATTTATATTAAGTGTCATATAACGAGATGAACATATCGTCCAAGCCCTGACAAATACATTATATACACAACAATCAAGACACATATTCTATAATTTACACATTTTACAGGTCACTGACCTCTGGTTTGAGTTCATCTTCTTGACTTAAATGTGCACGTAGCTGACTTTTGTTTTGTCTTTCAGTGTCTGAGCTGAGGGTTGTTCTGCTGGGGAACAGCTGGTCTGAGAGAAGTTCAGTGGGAAACTTCATAATGGGAGTGACTGAGTTCAGCAAAGCACCTGAATGCTGTGTGAGAATCAGTGGACCAGTGGAGGAGAAGAAAATAGTTGTCATCAACACCCCAGATCTGCTTCATCCCAACATCACTGAACACAAACTGACAGAGTTTATACAAGACTGTGTCAATGTCTCTGATCCTGGACCTCATGTGTTCCTGCTGGTTCTACAGCCTGAAGACTTCACTCTGGAACACAAACTGAGGCTCTGCAGAGTCCTTCAAAATTACAGTGATCGATCATTTGATCATTCACTGGTTCTGATATCAACACCCAGAGAGGAAAGTTCAGGTTTGATGGAAAACTCACCATTAAAAGACATGATCAGAAGGTGTAGATACAGATGCCTGAAGCAGAAGAACCTGGACCGTGCAGAGCTGTTAACACGGTTGGGTCAAACTGCAAAGGAGAACAATGGAAAACATGTTTGTCATGAAAGATTTGAGGAATCAGTGGAAACTTTACCAGGTGATCAACAGATCCCAAAACAACAGAGAACAACAACTCCTATCACAGATGCTGTTAAAGCTGCTGGTGAGTGAAAAAGTTCTAACAATGAAATGAAAATGTTCAGACAAATCCTCCTTTATTATATTATAGCATAGAGCTGCAAATTAATTCTGTCATCTATTCACAGGGCTGCATGAGCGTAAACAAATGACTCCACAGCTCTCACACTCAGAAAAAAACCCTCTGTCTCACAGTAAGTAAAGACCTAACAATGCTAATCATTAAATTGCTGATAGACTTTTTAGTGGCATTGTTTCTCTACACATCCATACACATTTTATACAGTTCTTTACCTACTATTCACGTTATTTACAGGAGATAGAGTTAAGATATCGTGACTAATATAATGATATCATATTTATTAAATACAATGCTGACATAATAAATTGCACTAAAATATCGCCCACAGATGACTGAAAAGATCAAGTGACGTTCAGTTCAGCCTTATTTGCATTTGTACAACATACTGTTCAGTAATCAGTATTATATAATTTTATCTTTGTCTCTATTGTGTTACAGCTTCTGTCCTCAGGATTGTGCTGCTGGGGAAAAGTGATGACAAAAAGACAAAACTTGGGAACTTGATCATTGGAAACCAAGGTTTTCATTACCAAAAACAAATCAGGCAGTGTGTGGCCTCCTGTGGAGAGTGGAGAGGAAAACCATTAACAGTGGTGAAAGCTCCAGACATGTTCAGTCTGTCTGAGGAAGCAGTGATAGAAGAGGTGAAGAAGTGTGAGACTCTTTGTTCTCCTGGACCAAATGTTCTGCTGCTGTTAGTGAAACCTTCTGATTTCACTGAGAAGAACAGACGAACACTGAAGTTCATCCTGAGTCTGTTTGGTCCAGATGCTTTTAAACACTCGATGGTCGTCATGACAGAGAAGAAGAGAGGAACACGATGCACTGTCAACCAGCTGCTTCAAGACTGTGGAGGAAGACTCTACAACATGTCTGAAGATAAACACCAACTGTTGATGGAGAAGATTGAGAACATTGTGCGTGAAAACAAAGAAACCTTCCTCACCTTCTCTGAAGAGCCTGAACACATGAAACCAGCTTTAAACCTGGTTCTGTGTGGGAGGAGAGGAGCAGGGAAGACTTCAGCAGCCGAGGCCATTTTAGGTCAGACAGAGCTTCATTCAGTCTCCAGCTCATCAGAGTGTGTTAAACATCAGGGAGAGGTGAGAGGACATCAGGTTTCCCTGGTGGAGCTTCCTGCCTTGTATGGAAAACCTCAGGAGGAAGTGATGAAGGAATCATTCAGGTGTATCTCCCTCTGTGATCCTGAGGGCGTCCACGCCTTCATCCTGGTCCTACCTGTGGGTCCCCTCACTGATGATGACAAGGGAGAGTTAGAGACCATCCAGAACACATTCAGCTCTCGAATCAATGACTTCACCATGATTCTGTTCACTGTGGAGTCAGATCCTGCAGCTCCAGCTGTTGTTGACTTTATAAGAAAGAACAGAGACATCCAGGATCTGCTTCAGAGCTGTGGAGGAAGATCTGTTGTTGTCAACATCAAGAACAAACAGCAGATCTCTGAGGTGTTGGAGGCTGTGGACAAGATGGGAGTTGAAGGATCCAGGTGCTTCACAAAGGACATGTTCACCCAGGCTCAAATGGACATGGTTTCAAAACTCAAATCTGAACTTCACAATGTGAAACAAAAGAAAGAAGGTAAAGAAAATCAGAGCAAAGAGCCTCTCAGGATGGTGCTGATTGGCCGGACTGGCAGTGGGAAGAGTGCAACAGGAAACACCATTCTGGGCAAAAACCATTTCACATCTAAAGCCAGCTCAAAGTCTGTCACCAAGTTTTGCCAGAAATCATCAGGAGAGATTGATGGACAGTCTGTTGTTGTGGTCGACACCCCCGGCTTGTTTGACACAAGTCTGTCCAACGATGATATTCAACAGGAGCTTGTGAAATGCATCAGCATATTGTCTCCTGGACCTCATGTGTTTCTACTGGTGCTGCAGATCGGTCGATTCACACAAGAGGAAAAAGAGTCTGTGGAACTGATCAAGAAATATTTTGGCAAGAAATCAGGAGATAACATCATGATTATATTCACCAGAGGAGATGATCTGAAGAATCAAACAATTGAGAGTTACATAGAAGACAGTGAAGACTTTGTCAAAAAACTGATATATGACTGTGGAGGGAGATACCAGGTCTTCAATAACAACAATCAGACAGACCGCACACAAGTCAGACAGCTGATCACAAAGTCAAAAACAATGGTGAAGGAAAATGGCGGCAGCTGTTACACCTCAGAGATGTTTCAAGAAGCTGAGGCAGCGATACAGAAGGAAGTGGAGAGAATCCTGAAGGAGAAGGAAGAGGAAATGAAGAGGAAGGAGGAGGAACTGAAAAGAAAACATGAGGAAGAAATGACAGCAGTGACGAGAAGAATGGAAGAACAGAAGGCAGAAATTGAACTGGAGAGAGCTAAACAACTTAAAGAAATGGAGGAAAACATCAAAAAAGAGCAAGAAGAGAGACATAAAGAGCAGGAAATGAGAGAAGAGGAAGATAGGAAGAAGAAAAAGCAGGAAGAAATTCAACAGCAAGAGTGGGAGCAAAAACTTAAAGATCTGGAGAAACAAATAAAGTCTGAATCAAAGGAAAAGGAAACTATTGACAGACAGCTGGAACAGAGCAGAGAGGAGATGAGAAAACAACATGAGACCTGGGAAAAGGAAAGAAAGGAGGGGTGGGAGAAACGATATCGAGAAGATGAACAGAGACGACAGGAGGAGCAAGAAAGACTGAAAAAACTCCAAGAAGAATATGAACGGGAAAGAGAAAAATATGAAATGAAAAGAAGAAAAGAAGAACGAATCCGAAGAGAACAAGAGGAGAAGGAGAGAAACGAATTAGAGGAAAATTATAAGAAAAAACTGGAGGAAATGAAGAAGAAATATGAAGAAGAGGCCAGAAAACAAGCTGAAGAATTCAATGAGTTCAGACAGAAATACATGAAAGACTTTGAAGCTCTGATGGAAAAACATGATGAGGAACTCAAGGCTCTGAAGGAGACACACAGCAAAGATTACAATCTGTTACTCAATCTCTCCAGTCACAAAGAAAAGGAACTGAAAGAAGAAATTGAGCGAAAAGAAAAATTAGTTCAAGATGAAATGAATGAAAAAACAAAAGTAAAAGATGAAATGAAGGACAAAGAAAAACAACTCAGAGAACTGGAGGACTTGAAGAAAAAGCAACAACAAGAAATAAATGATCTGAAGAAGAAATACAAAAAGAAATGCACCATCTGCTGATGATGCTTCCTACAGCTGGAACTATCAATATTATTCATTATGATGTTACAAGCTCAACATAATTTAATCAGCATCAACGCCTTGAACACACACACAGTAAATCACAGTTTTAAGGATATTATTGTTTATGGTTTAAGGATGTGTACTAACAACAGAAATCATGTCCATTACAAAAAAATTTACCGTGAGAAATCTTTGAATAGACATTTGAAACGGCTATTGGTATTATTATTATTATTATGCCTATTATTGTTTTGGGGTTTTGTTGTAAATACTATATATTAGGATAGGACTTAATACAATGTGTTTAATTGGCAGTATGTATATATATGTCTATATATTCATAATTTCAGATCTTTCAGTACGAAATGTGCATTTATTTGTTTACTCTTTTGATTTTTAGTATTTAATCTGCATTTAAACAATCACTCAGTCCTAACAATTGTTTCCTCATTTGCATTGATTAAACAAAGTATTGGATCCGTTAATATAATGTAAATGTAAACAAATCTTTGAAAATGAAATGGTTGAAAAGTAATCTTGTAATGTTTATAATTTCTTCAGAATTCATTGTATAAAGAGATTCAACCTTAACAATTCACATTAAAATCAAGAATTTCAAGAAAAAAATGATGAATAATATATAATATAATAATATATGACCAGATCTTTTGTTCTGTACAGGAACAAAGACCTTTTAAAAGTTGTGCACAGTCAACAACAATGTACCTGTTTTTGCCACATTTCTCTCTGAATCGACCGTAAGCAGCCTTTAGGACGACCAGGAACAGCATCAACATGATTCTGCTGCTCCAAAAGACCCATGAAAAAAACATTCTTATCTCTCTTATTTTCAATAGTTCAACAACACAGCCACATTATAATGAAGATAGGTTTTTGACACAGATCATCAGAACCTATGACCCCATTGTGTCTGGAAACTGAACAAAAATGAGCAAGTTATTAGTGACAGGTACTTCACCTTATTAGAGAATTAATAATGTTAATATCAACCACTGACACAAAGTAGGCTGACATCCATGCAGCAACAGTCACAGAATAACGGTGTAAATGGTGTAAATGACACATAGCAGCTAGCTCCATAAAACAATGGAGAAAATACTGTAGCCTAGCTAACTGACATGAGTTGTGTATATATCAAGTGAGCTAGGTCAACTATACAACAAATCACTCCACAACAAAATACACACGACAAGTACGGTCACCTGAAACAAAAGACGGACTTGATGCAAAAATGTAAATCTTCATCTCAGAGAGGTTGGGGATTGATTTGCCTTGGTGCCCTTTATCAGTCTATTAACACTAGTTTGAAATAGTTACAATCAGTACATCAGTCCCACTCTAATCTGATCTGAAAGCTCCAGTGTGTGGGATTTGGTGCTATCTAGTGGTGAGGTTTCAGATTGCAACCAGCTGAATACCCCTCAAAATCTACAGTAAAACTAGTCAGTCTTTGAATCCTGCAGGTAGAGTAATGTATTCCTCTTCAGTGGATAAAATGTGAACTGAATATGAACTGATAATCTATGGTATAAAAAAAAATGGGGGCGTGTGAACTACCAGGAATTTAAAGAAATCAACAAAACCAACTTTGTACTTTCTGACAGAAAAGTAGCTTATACAAAACAATAGATGAAAACAGGAGTAAATACATGGTGAATTATTCGTTGTTTGTTTTTGGGGTTTGTCCCTTAATGTTTTCTGTGTATTTAAACGTCTCTATTTTTGTCCTTATTCACTGTGGAAAAATATATTAGTTTCAATGTGTGTATTGTGCGGTGAAGAATGACACTGTGGCAACCAGCAGTGACTTTGTAGAGTTTATATACCTGAAACATGTAATAATAAAACCCTCAGTGATATATGAATGGATATTTAACATAATACACAGCATTTTATATTTACCAAAAACATGTACGTCATATTAATTTGTGGGTTGGCTATTTCGGAAATGTGCAAGAGTCATTGACTTTCTTCAATGTAAAAAAATATTACTTTTATTAGATTAGATTCAACTTTACTAAGAATGAAATGCATTTTAGCATCCAACCAGGAAACCAAATTCAAAAAGCGGTAAAGTGTAAATATACTGTATGTGATATTTACCAAATGTGGACATGTATGCAATTAGCTACTAAGATTATTTTAACACTAAGATATAAACTTTACCTCAAGTTATGAATGCTAACTGTTAGCAGCGACTTCGTAACGTGTATCCAGGAGCCTGCTGCGGGCAGGGAGCAGGTGTAGGCGGCCGTGCAGAGCAAAGATTCTCTACAGCTGTTCTTGTTATTATAGCCTGTTGCTGCACAAAGCTCGGGCATTTTAACACTAACTGATGGATTACCTGTGTGAGTCAGCGGCGCGTCAAGTCTGCCCTCAGTCCCACGAAGAAGAACAACTTCCGGCAGCTCTTGAAGTTAGCATCACAGAAACACAGGAATGGCTGAACCTCCTAAAAGACGATATTCATTTGCATCCCGAAATAAACCACGTTCAACGGCAAAGAAAAGAAGCGACGTGAGTAAATCTCGATGTGGCTTTCAACCGCTGGAGAAGCTCCTGAGAGGAAAGAGATGCGGTTTGATGCCGAGCTCCTGTTAGCCTGGTGAGTAGCATTAATGTTAGCTCCTAGCATTATGCTAGCTCTTAGCTAAAAGTATAATCAGTGCAACGACCGACAAACATTTCAGGTGGTGATATTGACGTTGTCGACAGACCTTTTTGCGGTTACTAGGATTGTGTCTGTTGCTCTCGGCTGTTGTCCAGCTAGTGACGTCAGTAACTTCAGGCTCATCTTGTAACTGACTGTAACTTGAGATTGTATGGAGCCAGCAGACCGAGTGAATACACGTCGATCGGTTCACCGTGTTGTAACCACTTTACATTACTGTTAGGAGATCAAGAGCTGAACCCCAGATTCTCTTTTTCCTTCCACTCAACTTTCTATGAATATGCTTGGACACAGCACTCTGTGAACAGCCAGCTTCTTTAGCAATGACCTTTTGTGGCTTACCCTCCTTGTGGAGGGTATCAATGACTGTCTCCTGGACAACTGTCCAGTCAGCAGTGTTCCCAATGATTGTGAAGCCTACTGAACCAGACTGAGAGACCATTTAGAGGCTCAGGAAACCTTTGCAGGAGTTTTGAGTTAATTAGCTGATTAGACTGTGACTCCGTGAGTCTACAATATTGAACTTTTTCCCAATATTCGAATTTTCGGAGATACTGAATTTTGGGTTTTCATTAGCTATAAGCTATAATCATCAAAATTAAAAGAAATAAATGCCTGAAATATTTACACTCTGTGTGTCATGAATCTATATAATATATGAGTTTCACTTTTTGAATTGAATTACTGAAATAAATGAACTTTTCCATGATATTCTAATTTATTGAGATGCACCTGTAAGTGTGAAAGTACAACACTAATGATGAGAAAGTAAACTTGTCAAAAGTTGGACTGTTACTGGATTTCTTTCATTTCATGGACCACTCATATTACATTCAGCCTGTGTGTACTTGTCGTGAGTTAACTGATCTGTTTATCTGTATGTCACAGGGTGACTCTCCTCATGACGTTATTCTCTCCAATCAGGTTCCCTGTTTTCTCCTGACACACCTTCTGTGCAGTCGCTCAGCTCTCAGTGAGTCAGTCAAGGTTGTGAAATCTCCACTTTCCATTATTGGGGGGAAAATGACGCAGTAACAATTTCTGGTGAGTACACCCAAGATATACACAAGACAAATACAAATTCAACATGATGAGTTTAGAAACAGCTGAATAGTTTGATGCAGTACGGTTAAACAGTCCTCAATGTTCAGTTTTTGTTGCAATGAATACTTGTTGACTTTATTCTGTGTCTGTACTTCATGGTGCCAGTGTGAGTGTATAAGAAACACCTGACATTAAAGTGCTACAACATAATGACAAACTACAGACTCGAATCAACACATTTGTGTCGGCTGTAGATCAGGAGTTAGAGCGGGCCGTCCACTAATCAGAAGGTCGGTGGTTTGATCTTCCTGTTAAAGTTCTGGAAGTGTCTTTGACCAAGACACTGAACCACTGTGATGTTCCAGTGTATGAATGTCTGTGTGTGAATGTGGCTTGTAGTGTAAAGCACCTGAGTGGTTGATAAGACTAGAAAAGCTCTTCATAACTTTAATCTATGTACATTAATTGTTAAAGAGATACAGGACTATTGGGTTTCTATACTGTATGTCTGGTCTTCACTGTTTGTTTTACCATCTGATTTTAAACAATCTTTGTGTGGGTCTTGACCATCGAGGCCTGGTCATCAGATGGACCAGGCACAGACGATTTAAATACCACCATAACCTTCAACATCTTCTCACTTTTAAATAAAACTCTACTGTGGACCAAATGTTCAAGATAACAGCATTAACCTCATGTATGTGCAGAAAGGAATCAGTTTTAAAGAAGCCGTTTTCTATTCTCTACTTAGGTTATTCAACAAAATTTAAAGATAAGAGAATCACTTTATCAGGGTCCAGAGTCCAAAATAAACTCCAATAAGGAAGCAAAATCCTCACAAGGTTAAGAAACAGTGATAAGAACTCTAATATAACTTTACTGATTATGTTCTTTGTAGTCCAACTATTTCATTACAGAACAGGACAGTAACTTTTTAGTTCAGGGTGTGTTTGCTAAAGAAAGGTTGAAGTATTGATAAGAAGCTGAATGAGGAACACCTAAGTGCTGTCCAGGTGTACCAGCTACTGAACCTCCTACTCTGGCCCAGTCGTCACCTGCTGAAGAATGTAATCGCACTGCAGAGTGAATATAAAGTGTGAAACTGAATGTGAAGCAGGACAGAGGTGGAAAAGTCTCAGACAATTTGATTTCTACACTTCCTAATGTTCATAACATATATTTATCTTGTATATCTCTCCTGGCCTTTAAATAACACATTTTAATTCAACAAGCATTAAGAGATTTTTTAAATTTGTAATTTGCTTTGTGTTTCAGCTCTAGTTGAACCTCTCTCCTGAGGAGTGACAGTATGGCTGAAGCTTCTGGTGAGTCGGGTTTATTTTACAACTATGATAATAAGTTTGCAACCCTGGACATGATCCAGCTAAACTTGGCAGCAACAGACACGCGTCAGTAAAACAGACCTTTCACCTGAAGTTTAACAGTAAATTGAACCTTTGAACAAGACAAACATTTCATGTTGGGATGTTCATCACCCACTGACTCCAAAGTATAAAATAATATTCTGACACTGATGTGGCCTTTTACAACATTCATATTAAGTTCAGATCTTGATCCACATTGTGGTTTAGCTTTTTGCAAAATACTACAGTAAATACTAAACTATTTTATTAATTGCTTTAATGAATGACTTTGTTCCTCTGTCTGTCTTTACAGGCACAGATGTGTCCCTGAAGCGCAGCAGCAGCTATGAATTCCTGCCACCTTACAGTGAGTTTCAGCTGAACTGAGTCTGAATTTCTCTGGTGTTTCATAGGACTTCAGTCTTTATTCATCAAGCATCTCAAATAACTTCTAATAATCACACTGAAAGTTCTGGTGTTGGATCAAGACTTGTTTGGAGGCACCTGTGAGGGTCTTGTGTGGTGGTATCCCACCCACTCATCAGTGATGAGGTGTCCTAACTGTCTGGCTGCCTGACTTTCTCCTCTTAGCTTAAAAACAGGGAGAAGATTGTCTGACTCATCTGTTCACAGACTCTGTTGTCCTGGGGATTGTAGTTTCTGGGTGATGGTACCATATGAATACTTTGCCCATCACACTTGATCTTCGTCTTGGAACGGATTAATATTGAATATTATAAAATCCAAAATGCTCCTAAATGTTTTCCTTCATTAGAAATAAAGTCTAGATGAACTAGCATGTGCACAGACTAAGGCTGTAACTTTAACAAATGTTTGGTAAAAAGTTAATGTTCGAACTGTAATGACCTGTTTGAATTTAAATTTCCAGCCTATAAGCACAGATGGTTTGAAGCAGTTTACCTTGTGATCCAACAGAGGGCGCTCTAAACATTCACTAACAGCTGGACCTGTGACCTCATGACCTTTCAGGAAACTAAGCAGCTAGTAATGTTGTGTTATTTGATGTAAAAATGGAGGAAACGTCAAGTACAATCTTATCTGACCGCCTGTTATTCTGCACACTGCACACCTGATTTATATGTAAGGATATGTGGGGTGTGTGCATTTGTAATTCATTTGAATGAATTGTGTATTATCATTCTTAAAGACTGACTGACATGTGATGTGCATTATTTTAGGATTCAAGTTTTTCACGTCTGATGTTAAAAAAGTGAACAAAAGCTGCAATAAATGGAAATATTGAACTGCAATACTTTTGACATTGTAATAATTAAAAATCACAATACGTGATTGTCACTGACCTCTGGTTTGAGTTCATCTTCTTGACTTAAATGTGCACGTAGCTGACTTTTGTTTTGTCTTTCAGTGTCTGAGCTGAGGGTTGTTCTGCTGGGGAACAGCTGGTCAGAGAGAAGTTCAGTGGGGAACTTCATACTGGGAGTGACTGGGTTGAACAAAGCGCCTGAATGCTGTGTGAGAATCAATGGACCAGTGGAGGAGAAGAAAATAGTTCTCATCAACACCCCAGATCTGCTTCATCCCAACATCACTGAACACAAACTGACAGAGTTTATACAAGACTGTGTGAGTCTCTCTGCTCCTGGACCTCATGTGTTCCTGCTGGTTCTACAGCCTGAAGACTTCACTGAGGAACAGAAACTGAGGCTCTGCAGATTCCTTCAAAATTACAGTGATCGATCATTTGATCATTCACTGGTTCTGATATCACCCAGAGGGAAGAGTTCAGGTTTGATGGAAAACTCACCATTAAAAGACATGATCATAAAATGTAGATACAGATGCCTGAAGCAGAAGAACCTGGACCGTGCAGAGCTGTTAACACGGTTGGGTCAAACTGCAAAGGAGAACAATGGAAAACATGTTGGTCATGAAAGATTTGAGGAATCAGAAGAAATTTTACCAGGTGATCAACAGAACCCAAAACAACAGAGAACAACAACTCCTATCACAGATGCTGTTATAGCTGCTGGTGAGTGAAAAAGTTCTAACAATGAAATGAAAATGTTCAAGCAAATCTTCCTTTATTATATTAAAGCATAAAGCTGAAAATTAATTCTGTCATCTATTCACAGGGCTGCATGAGCGTAAACAAATGACTCCACAGCTCTCACACTCAGAGAAAAACCCTCTGTCTCACAGTAAGTAAAGACATCACATTTATTTGCTGATAAATATTTGGTGGCATCTTCTCTCCAGGATTCACGCAAACATCCACAAATTCTTCATAATTGATAAGTAGTGTGTGTGTGTGTGTGTGTGTGTGTGTGTGTGTGTGTGTGTGTGTGTTGTGTGTGTGTGTGTGTGTGTTTGTGTGTGTGTGTGTGTGTGTGTGTGTGTGTGTGTGTGTGTGTGTGTGTGTGTGTGTGTGTGTGTAACAGCCCACCCTTGCCTCTGTAGCTGTTAACATGGCATAGCATTTTTCTCATATGGCTTCCACACTGTAAAACACCAGAAAAGAGTCAAATCATTTCACGTTATAATCTCCTTTGGGAACTTATTTTGAAAATAGATTGATCCTCTGCTTTTCCTACTCCTCTACATGTTTACTGTGGTCACCTTCCTTTTTCAGGACCGAAGTACCGAGGATGCGAGAACCCTGTTGAAACTGTAGTGTTTCTTATTAGGGACCGAGTACGGAGTGTGCCAGGGTCCAACCGAAAGTGCAAGGAAGTTGTTTTTGCTGAGATTATTATCATTTTGCTGGAAAAATGCATTGCTGAGGGCTTTAGCATGCTCAAAAACTCGCTAGAAGTAAATATGGGGACAAAGGTGCTCAGATGTTCATGAAATTCAGACAGATGATTGGTCACATCATAAAAGGACAAATTTTTTTTGCAGTACAGGAAGTAGCCATTTTGGATTTTCTGCAGCAATTTTCATTTTACTGACACATTTTTGAGGTGTTTAGGATGTGCAAAAACTCACAAAACTCTGCACACGTTTATACTAATGAACTTTAATTTTCTGATATCGCCTTTGGGCATAGGTGTGGCAAATTGGCTCTATAGCGCCCCCTAGTTTTTTTAGGCATTTTTGTTGGGATAGGGGTGTTTGAAAACTCATGAAAGTTTGCACATCCATCACAAGTGGCTTAACTCAGTAAACGGTATGGGAGTGGCAAAATTGGTCATGGGCGCCCTGTAGAAAATGTCAACGAAGTAGCCCCCGCTGTGGGTTGCAACCAGATGTATGAAAATCGGTGGGGATGTGTATTGTATTTCGATCTACAAAAAAGCCTCTTTGAGCTATACCATAAACCCAACCAGAAGTCAGCCATTTTGAATTTAGTGTGCAATTTTGGTGCATTTTTCTGTAATTTCAAAGCATTGTTCTTTAACGAACTCCTCTTAGAGATTTAATCAGATCAACTCCACATTTGGTCAGTACAATCTTAAGACTTTTGTAATGTTAAATTGTGAAGCTTTTTAGTGGTTGTTGTACTCCTCCTAACAGGTTCCCCACAACCACCTCAAACTTGGTCAGAAAATACTTCAGAACCTGATAATTCTTTGTTGTGAATATCGTGAGTATTTATTTAAATGTGTGGCTCTGGTGGCACAGGGAATTGGAAACAAGAAGTTGCTTTTATTCCATTGACTCCTTGAATCTGACTCAAATTTCACGTTTGATGGCATCTGCATACTAATATGAACTCATTGTCACATACAACCTACTGAAAACAGGAAGTAACTCTTGAGTAACAATCCTTTTATTTACATGACGTGCATTTTCTGGTCTACACTTGATATACCGGAACATAATGTGTGCTTGTTGCATGGTCTCTGGCTCCACACAGTGGACACAGTTAATTAAGAATGCAAATAAACATGCAGTACTTCTTGTCCACTGACACGCTGTCCGTGCAGGAAATCATAACCCATGAGTGTGGTCCTATGGTCGCCACAATGCACAGCTGCCCTAACTGGCTGCTGTGACACCCCCTAAGATGCACAGGAGTGCGAGGGCTGCTCTGGTTGCAGCTTTAATGATCTTTTTATGTTTCATGGTGGCTGACAATGTGTCAAGTAAAAAGTGGGTTTTCTTGTAAAGTGGAACATCTGTTCAGACATCGTTGTTTGGAGACACATGATGGTATCAGCCAGAAAATCTGATCTTACACAAATATTTCAGAAAGAGTAGTGAATAGCAGCCAAACAAAAGTGATGGTGGGTCTGGCACATTGTTTTGAAATCTAAGTTTTGTTTTTTGTGAGAAAGAATTTACTTTTTGTACATTTAAAAATTTTAAATCCATGTCAATTGTTAATACCATGACATTTTAACAAACTGAATGTTGACACTAATAGATTACTGACTGAAAGAAGATGACTGAAAAGACAAGTGTGTAGATTTAAGCCTCTTAGGGAGTTTATGTCATTTTATCTTTGTCTCTGTTGTTTTACAGAATCTGCACTAAGGATTTTGTTGCTGGGGAAAAGGGATGACAAAAAGACAAAACTTGGTAATTTCGTCATCAACGACCAAGTTTTTCATTCCCAAAAACAAATCAAACACTGTGTGGCCTCCTGTGGAGAGTGGAGAGGAAAACCATTAACAGTGGTGAAAGCTCCAGACATGTTCAGTCTGTCTGAGGAAGCAGTGAGAGAAAAGGTGAAGAAGTGTGAGACTCTTTGTTCTCCTGGACCAAATGTTCTGCTGCTGTTAGTGAAACCTTCTGATTTCACTGAGGAGAACAGACGAACACTGAAGTTCATCCTGAGTCTGTTTGGTCCAGATGCTTTTAAACACTCGATGGTCGTCATGACAGAGAAGAAGAGTGGAACACAACACACTGTCAACCAGCTGCTTCAAGACTGTGGAGGAAGACTCTACAACATGTTTGAAGATAAACACCAACTGTTGATGGAGAAGATTGAGAACATTGTGCGTGAAAACAAAGAAACCTTCCTCACCTTCTCTGAAGAGCCTGAACACATGAAACCAGCTTTAAACCTGGTTCTGTGTGGGAGGAGAGGAGCAGGGAAGACTTCAGCAGCCGAGGCCATTTTAGGTCAGACAGAGCTTCATTCAGTCTCCAGCTCATCAGAGTGTGTTAAACATCAGGGAGAGGTGAGAGGACGTCAGGTTTCCCTGGTGGAGCTTCCTGCCTTGTATGGAAAACCTCAGGAGGAAGTGATGGAGGAATCACTCAGGTGTATCTCCCTCTGTGATCCTGAGGGCGTCCATGCCTTCATCCTGGTCCTACCTGTGGGTCCCCTCACTGATGACGACAAGGGAGAGTTAGAGACCATCCAGAACACATTCAGCTCTCGAATCAATGACTTCACCATGATTCTGTTCACTGTGGAGTCAGATCCTGCAGCTCCAGCTGTTGTTGATGTTAAGGAAACCAAGGACATCCAGGAGCTGCTTCAGAGCTGTGGAGGAAGATCTGTTGTTGTCAACATCAAGAACAAGCAGCAGGTGTCTAAGGTGTTGGAGGCTGTGGACAAGATGAAAGCTGAAGGATCTAGACGCTTCACAAAGGACATGTTCACTAAGGCTCAGATGGAGAATGTCACAAGACTCAGAGCTGAACTTCAGGATGTGAAACATAGGAGTGGGATGGAAGATGAAAATCATAGTCAGAGCAGAGAGCCTCTCAGGATGGTGCTGATTGGGAAGACTGGCAATGGGAAGAGTGCGACTGGAAACACCATTTTAGGCAGAAATGATTTTCTTTCTAAACGCAACCCAAAGTCAGTAACCAAGTTTTGCCAGAAAGCAGCTGGAGAGATTGATGGACGGCCTGTTGTTGTGGTCGACACCCCCGGCTTGTTCGATACAACTCTGTCCAATGAAGATGTTCAAGAGGAGCTTGTGAAATGCGTCAACATGTTGGCTCCTGGACCTCATGTGTTCTTACTGGTGATGAACACTGGTCGCTTTGATGAGGCAGAAAAAGAATCTGTGAAACTGATCAAGAAGTTTTTTGGGAAGAATTCAAGTGAATTTATAGTCATCGTATTCACAGGAGGAGACAACTTCCAAGATGAATCATTTAAGGATTACATAAATGACTGTGATGACTCAGTCAAAAAACTGATTCATGACTGTGGAGGCAGATACCATTTACTTAATAATAAGAACCAGGAAAATCGTTCACAAGTCACTCACCTATTGACCATGGTTGAATCTATGATGAAGAAAAATGGCAGCAACTACTACACAAATGAGTTGCTCCAAGAAGCAGAGGCAGCCATACAACATGAGATGAAGAGGATTTTAAAAGCAAAAGACGAAGAGATGCAGAGGGAGAAGGAGGAACTTGAAAGAAAACATGAGGAACAAGTGCAAGAAATGAAAAATAAAATGTTGGAACAGGAAGCAAAGATGGAAGAGGAGAGAAAACAGAGAGAAAAACAACTTGAGGAAAAAGAAGAAAACATCAAAAAGGAGTGTGAGAAAAGAAAAAGAGATGAGGAGAAGAGAAAAGAAGATGATGAAAGTAAAGAAAAGGAGTGGGAACAAAAACGTCAAGCTTTGGAGCAAAAAATAAAAGCAGAATCAGAGTCGAAGGAGAAGACAGGTATAGAGCTGGAGCAGAGTAGAGAAGAGATGAGAAAACAACGAGAAGTTTGGGAGAATGAAAGAAAAGAATGGTGGGCGAACCGTCATGAGGAAGATAAACTGAGAGAAAAGGAGGAAAAAGAAAAAATTCAAAAACTCCAAGAAGAGTACGAGAAGGCAAAGAAAGAAGATGAGAATCGAAGAATAAAAGAGGATCAGATGAGAAAAAACCTGGAAGAAACGCAGCGAAAACTGTTAATAGAAGAACATACCAGAGAAATTGAGAATATTAAAAAGAAACATGAATCAGAGGCCCGAAAGACAGCTGAAGAATTCAATGACTTCGAACAGAAATACAAAAATGACTTTGATAGTATGATGATGAAAATAGAAAAGAACAGAGACATGGTAATTGAACAGTTGATGATAGATGAAAGATACAAGAAAGAATTTGACAAATTAAAGCAAAGGCAAGAAGAAGAAATCAGTAAGTTACAAGATAAAATTTCTACTCAAAACACAGAAGATCCGAAAAAAGCAAATGATGCTCTAAAGACAAAACATGAGGAAGAAATCAATGACTGGATAATGGAACATGTGAAGAAAGCTGTTGAAAAATGTTGCATTTTATGAAATGCAACAACAGCAGAGAAGTTTCAGCTCTGACACGTTTTATCATAGATTTTAGTATCAAAGAATAAAAACATTAAACAGATTGATTTTAATGATACATTAAGTATAATATTGGCCTGTTATTAATATACACTCATGGTTCTTATTAAGTTTGCTTTAAATTAATTAGTAAAAACTGTAAATTTCTGCTGGGGCTGAACAGTTTTCTAAGATTTTCTTTATGTCAAACACACAGTTACAGTTAAAGTAAGCTGTGTTGAATTTTGTGTGCATTACTGAAAATGATTTTGTTCTAATACTTCTAAACTGTAGGTACAGGTGTAAATTGACATGTCATGTTAGTAAAGCAGGCCTCAACTGCTGGAGGATGTGTTAAGTAAATTCAGATGTTATTGTTTATTTGTGCTTTAGTGCAGGTTTTGATTCAAGATGTATGAAATCAGTAAAGAACCAAAAGAGATAATATCTTTACAGCGGTATGTCCTTTTTTTTCCCTATAACCCCTAAATAGTATATATCATGACAAATATTTCATGTTAACAAAATAAAAGGCAGCAAAATTCCTCAGGTGGACAAAATTAAGCATGTGCCATGTATTGATTTTATTTTACTTACAAACGGAAGAATCTTTTTTCAATTTTTTGTCTTCTTTTTTAATTCAAGTTTTCCAAATGCTGCCAGGCTAATTTGTGGGATGGAATTGATGTTTGTCTATTGTCAATATGTTCTGTTTTTGTGGCAGTATGTAACATTTGGAAGAAGGAATAAAACAATCTCTGTCTCACTTACAATCTTTGTCTGGTATGACCAGTAGCTCATGGTGTCTAATAGAAGATAACTTTAGCAAACTTCAGCTAGATATTAATTTGTAACTGACATCACTCGGTCAGGTCACTGACTTACCATCAAGCTTCACCTTATCATGTCTCATAGGGTAGGTGTGGGTCTCTAAGGCCACACAGATAAACTTGAAGTGTGAAACCTGAAAACTTGCCTTGAGTCTTGACAGAATTAAAACTGAATACATTTATCTCAGTAACTGCTTTTAAGTCTCTGCTTATGGATATATAGTAATGATAAAAGTAAATGTTTTACTTCTGTTAAATTAAATAGTAATTTGTCTTTGTTTTTAGGGAGGATGATTTTTCCTCTCTTCCTTCACCAACAATTGTCTTGTGGTGCTTGTAGGTTGATTAACAGTCCTACCTTGACACCATGTTGAAAAGTCAGGAAAATTATGGTGCTGATCAAATCCTGAAAAGAGAGCGAGATGAGAAACGGTTCAGTGAGAGCCATCTTTTTCAGTTCAGGTGATCAGTGTAAGTGAATATTGTTCAGTGCTAAACAGTATAATAACAATAATAATGTCTCATTTGAAATCAACTCTGTTTCCAGTTTTGAATGATCACAATCAGGCTGTTTATTCATCTCACTGTGTCCAAAGTCAACAGCTTCACAGACATCATTAGAAAGTTTCAGTGAAATAAGTTTGAAGAAGCTCTCTGCTGATGGGGCTCACAGGCAGTTGCTTACTTTGCCTACAGCTCCATCAAATACCACCTCACCTCCTCCCATCGGCGGTCCACCTTCCAGGCTGAGAGTGAGTTCCACAAACAGGGATCTGGTAACAACATAATAATTTTAGCGTTCCAGTGAAATATTAGTAAGTTCCATAAAATAATCCAGTGTTAAATCATATTCTGTGACCAATGTAAAGTCTGAAAGTGTTCTTTATGTTAGAACAAAAAAATTGTTACTTAATTCTAATGTGCTTCTAGAAAGTGAGAAAAATACCAAATGCCGGATTAGTATTGGATGTAGCCATGGATGGATCACTGAACCTGGGTCTACTGTGGTCAGGAGCCTGGTCGAAATGACTCGTAACATTTCCTGTATGAAGGTCAAAGAGAAACAAAACTACTTTAAACTGACTACAAACAGAAAATGACGACAAAAAGACACAAAACAAGAACAAAGACATTCAAAACATCAACAGAAGCAAAGCAACTGCAAAGAAATCCAAAATGACTGGTTACAAACTGCAACATGTAAAACAACTTGTCTAACCAGACACAAAACAACTTCCAACAGACACAAAATGAACGCAAAGAGGTGCAAGATGACTGCAAAGAAACCCTCCATGGATACAGCAGCTTTTTTTCTTTTTTAATTTCCATAGTTCAACAACACAGGTACTTTATAATGATGGTAACAGTTTCCGACACAGATCATCAGAACCTATGACCCCATTGTATCTGAAAACTGAACCAAAATGAGCAACTTATTATTGTCAGGTGCTTCACCTTTATTAGAGAATTAATAATGTTAATAACAACCACAGACACAAAGTAGGCTGACATCCATGCAGCAACAGTCACAGAATAACGGTGTAAATGGCGTAAATGACACATAGCAGCTAGCTCCATAAAACAATGGAGAAAATACTGTAGCTTAGCTAACTGACATGAGTCATGTACAGGGGTTGGACAATGAAACTGAAACGCCTGGTTTTAGACCACAATAATTCATTAGTATGGTGTAGGGCCTCCTTTTGCGGCCAATACAGCATCAATTCGTCTTGGGAATGACAGATACAAGTCCTGCACAGTGGCCAGAGGGATTTTGAGCCATTCTTTTTGCAGAATAGTGGCCAGGTCACTACGTGATGCTGGTGGAGGAAAACGTTTTCCTGACTCGCTCCTCCAAAACACCCCAAAGTGGCTCAATAATATTTAGATCTGGTGACTGTGCCATGGGAGATGTTCAACTTCACTCTCATGTTCATCAAACCACTCTGTCACCAGTCTTGCTGTGTGTATTGGTGCATTATCATCCTGATACACGGCACCGCCTTCAGGATACAATGTTTGAACCATTGGGTGCACATGGTCCTCTAGAATGGTTCGGTAGTCCTTGGCAGTGACGCGCCCATCTAGCACAAGTATTGGGCCAAGGGAATGCCATAATATTGCAGCCCAAACTATCACTGATCCACCCCCATGCTTCACTCTGGGCATGCAACAGTCTGGGTGGTACGCTTCTTTGGGGCTTCTCCATACCGTAACTCTCCCGGATGTGGGAAAGAAAGTAAAGGTGGACTCATCAGAGAATAATACATGTTTCACATTGTCCACAGCCCAAGATTTGCGCTGCTGGCACCATTGAAACCGACGTTTGGCATTGGCACGAGTGACCAAAGGTTTGGCTATAGCAGCCCGGCCGTGTATATTGACCCTTTGGAGCTCCCTATGGACAGTTTTGGTGGAAACAGGAGAGTTGAGGTGCATATACAGTACATCAGCCCCACTCTCATCTGATCTGAAAGCACCAGTGTGTGCGATTTAGTGCCATCTAGTGGTGAAGTTGCAGACTATGTTCAGATGAATACCCCTCAAAATCTACAGTAAAACTAGTCAGTCTTTGAGTCTTACAGGTAGAGTAATGTATTCTTCTTCAGTGGATAAAATATGAACTGAATATGAACTGATAATCTGTGGTATTAAAAAAATGGGGGCGGGACAAACTCCAAAAACAAACAACAAATAATTCATCATGTATTTATTCCTGTGTTCATCTATTGTCTTGTATAAGCTACTTTTCTGTCAGAAAGTACAAAACTGGTTTCATTGATTTCTTTGAATTCCAGGTAGTTCACCCTTAATGTTTTCTGTGTATTTAAACGTCTCTATTTTTGTCCTTATTCACTGTGGAAAAATATATTAGTTAGAATGTGTGTATTGTGCGGTGAAGAATGACACTGTGGCAACCAGCAGTGACTTTGTAGAGCTTATATACCTGAAACATGTAATAATAAAACCCTCAGGGATATTTTAATGGATATTAAACATAATACATAACATTTTGTATTTACCAAAAACATGTACGTCATATTAATTCGTGGGTTGGCTGTTTCGGAAATGTGTGTCATTGACTTTCTTCAATGTAAAAAAGTATTACTTTTATCAGATAAGATTCAACTTTACTGACAATGAAATGCATTTTAGCATCTAACCAGGAAACCAAATTCAAAAAGCGGTAAAGTGTACATATGTAGAGATATACAATGTGTATATACATATATATATATCAGTGAGGGGTATGAACAAAGAGATAGAGATGAATATGTTTAGGCACTCTTGGTCATTTGTACAGTAAATACAGTATAATATTAAAGTAAACAGTATGGATATTGTATATATATGTATTGGTATATGAGAGCATAAATAATATAGTTTTAATATTTATGGTCTAAATCATTGTGCAACAAAATAAAAAAGTAAAAGTCAATGCAATGGATAACATCAATGTACAGTATATTCAGGTGGGCGGAGGTGTATTCATGTGATTATATGTTTTAAATACACATACTACAGCATATCTCTATCTAATTTCAATCATGGAAATTCTTATTCGGCTTCACTGTATTAAAACACATCTTTATTAATTATTTTTATTTGTTATTAATATTCCTGGTGATTAGAGTTATCAGAATTAATTATGCTTTATAAACCCGGTATGAACATCGTCAATTAATTTGATTAACCTTTACTACTACTGTTCATTATTATTATTGTTATTATTATTATTATTATTATTATTATTATTATTAATATTAGTGGTAGTAGTAGTAGAAGTAGTAGTAGTAGTAGTAGTAGTAGAAGTAGAAGTAGTAGGCTGATATGTCCAAAATAATCAATAAATCAAGGAATCAATCTACAATCATCCATCAACGTTTTTCATGTTAGTTTATTTTGTTTTAATGATTTTATTTTGGTATTTCCGGGTGTGATAGTCGCTGCTCAGTAGTTGGATGATGTTACTTTCAGTTTCGTCCTGGACGGTCGAACAGAGGAAAAAGTTCAGCTCATCATTAAACGCATTTAAAATCAAGTAATTAAAGTTGCTCCATGTAGCATCGGTTCTGTGGGTGGATCAATAGAAGCGATCAGCCGATTTTAACCTTTAACACCGATCATTTTACCGCGCGAGGGCACGAATGGATTGATCATTGATCATTGATCGTTTGGTGAGTTCACGTTCTGAGTTTGTAATTATCACAGTAACCGGACACAGTTTTCTCAGACTCGACAGAAAACACAAACTCACTGACTCTGTTTAATCTTCAGGTAAAAGCGCACGTTCAGGTTCACGTTCAGGTGTTTGACGCAACCGGAAACGTTTTTTCTGCGTCTCGTTCTCAACAGAGAATGTTTTATATCAGACTCATATAAACCTTACAGCCGCCATGTTGAATTGAAGTCTGTGATCGAAGCCTACCTGTCGATCATTTCCTCATTCAGCTCCATGTGATCACTTACATTTTATTTAAATATTTCACATTCACTACATTATGCATATATATATGTCCCAGTAGTGTCAGTATTAATAGTTTTAGTATCTGCAGTGTAACTTATTATTTTTCTATACATTTCATTTAGTCAGTGCCTTGTAGAAACGTGTCGACCTAATGACCTCTACATCAACACTGGTTTTAATCATGTCTTTTCTCTGCAGAGTTGCTGTGAGGCTTGAATGTAAAACCAAACAATTTATTTTATCCAGCAAGACACCGACGAACTTCCCTGAGTCATCATGCCACCTCAGCTGAACTTAATGTTGGTGTGTAATTAATCATCATGAATGTTTGGAATAAACTGAGGCTGCAGAGAAAAGTTAGTAAAGCTAGTTAAAGTAAAGTGACGCTGTAGATGCAACTAACGATTAAATGTGAATTAAATATAAAAGTAAAGCACACTTTGAGCTTTTACCCTCAGGGAGGCGCTATGGGCAAATAAGAGCCACCAAAACAAAGCAGGCAGGATGCGAACTGCAAATCAGAACAACTAATTAACCACTTAACTAACTGACTAACTAGTTTTATGTTTATCTGCCTCTCCCCTCCATCTGCTGAGGTGTTCTTTCTGTCTCCAGAACGACTGTGACCACGGTGACGTGTTCGCAGAGCTTCAGCACTGACATGCAGGTATCGTCCATCAGACTGTCAAACATTTATCACGTCACAGTGTCAGTGTGTCGTGACGCGTTCATGCTTGTGTTGTGATGATTGTGATGCTGCTGCCGTCTTACAGGAGCGGTGGTGACTCCTCAGAGGTCAGAGGTCGCGGTGCAGCAGTAGGTGAGTTTCTCTGAGGTGCACTTCAACATTATTCAGTTAACACTGTGCAGCTGTGCGCTTCATTCAGGTTCTTGTCTCTGTTGCGTCCAGCAGGGTGACGTCATGGCGGCTGCAGCACCTGGTGAGTCCAGTCTGACTTTGATACCCGTGTCACTCCTTCCAGGAAATAGACGACACCACGACTCGCTGATGGATTTATTCATCTTCTGCACTTCATCATCTCAGACGCCACCACTGTTGAACTAATCAGATACATAACATTGTTTAAAGTAATTAAACGAGTAATTTAAATTACACCAAACTACAGAAACGTGTCTGCACATGAACAAGAGGGAATGAATGGACTGAAAATGAATCTTAAAAACAGGAAGTGCGTCACGTTTAACTTAAACATTAACAGAGATAAAAACTAAGGCTGCGGTGGAGAAATCTAAATAATCTCCACTTCCTCTCGACCTTGATAGAAAACATGGTGAGGAAAGAAGAATAACAGATGTGAAGGAGAGTTAATCAGGAATCTGACTGCACTTACACGAGCGTGTTTCTTTAACTAACTTTATTTATAACACATGGAGGATAAATTCTCCTTCACTAACCACAGAAACAAACAGGACGGAAATGTTGAATAAGAAAACATGAAAGAAAAATACAAGTAGAGAAATTTGAGTCATTGAAATAATAAATAGAAAAAAGGAAAATTCTTGAAAATAAATCATATAAATAATGTGTGCAAAATAAGAAAATATCAAATGACAACATAAATATATTTTATGGCAGTTAAAACCCATTTAATTCAAAAATTGTGATTCTCCTCTTATTGAAATGAGTAATTTACATGAACACTGCCTTTAACCTGCATTTAAAGCTGCATGGAGGCAGAGTAATCATTAAATCAACGCACAGGTAAGTGATGTCAGAAAGCCTGTAGTGCCCTCTAGTGGCCGAACTGAGACATTGTTTTAATGCAGCTGAACAGTGTAGACTCATATTGATAGACATAGAAGTCGTCTCTTCTTCTTAATTATCCAGTTTGTGCATTAATGTGGATTGAGTAAAGTATGTTTTGCTGTTATAATGTTATTTTGATATTTGGTTCTTCAGTATTATTGGATTAATTTTGGCTAAATGCTGTTGGTTTTATTTAAATTTTCGATCTGTATGACTGAACTGGTGTGACACAGATTTCATTTCTTCACTTACTATTTCAAGGATGGTTCTGCAGCTAGTTTAATTCTTGGTAGGTTTCATGTTCTCTTGGACTTTTAGACGACAGAAGCTGCAAATGTCATAAAGTTGTTACAGAAAGATTCTATTAAAATATGTCTCACAGGTTCATTGTTATATTTGACGCCTCAGCTCCCTCCCAGTGGTTTCCCCCCACGTCAACAAGCTCTGGGCATTTTATATTCATGAATTATAGCATGTATGGGATCTTGAATATTCAGCTGTTAAGTTTTGTCTGTAGCCTAATTTTTATCCCTCTACATTTTCACAGTGAAAGATGACTCTAAGCCGTGGGAGCGCACGAGCAGCTATGACCTACTGCCCCCCAATAGTGAGTTAAACTGAACTGAGTCAGGTTCTGATTTGTTCTGTTTTGGAGATTCAGACCACAACTGACAAGTTTCTTCCTGTGTGAAAGATTTATTGAAAAATGTTTTTGTTCCACTCCTGCTGCTGTTTTCCATATTTTCATCATTTATCATGAGATGATAAAGCTGTTTTTAACCCTTTTAACCTCCAACAGAACCGGACTCATGTTTGGTGAGGGTGGAGATAGAGAGAGAGAGAGAGAGAGAGAGAGAGAGAGAGTCAGCCATCCCTAACTATAAGCTTTATCAAAGAGTTTTCAGCCTGATCTTGATTGTAGAGGGGTGTATACTGATCTCAGCTCATGTTTGTGGATGGTGTCTCTCTCTGTGTTTTCATTTCAGTGTCTGAGCTGAGGGTTGTTCTGCTGGGGAACAGCTGGTCTGGGAGGAGTTCAGTGGGGAACTTCATACTGGGAGATGCTGTGTTCATCACTAAGGAAGAACCAGTCTGCTGTCAGAGAGTCAGTGGACGGTGCAAATGGAAAGAAACAGTTCTCATCAACACCCCAGATCTGCTGCATCCGAACATCTCTGAAGACAAACTGACAGAGTTCATAGAGAACTGTGTGAGTCTGTCTGATCCTGGACCTCATGTGTTCCTGCTGGTTCTGCAGCCTGAAGACTTCACTGAGCAACACAGACTGAGACTACAAACAGTCCTAGAAAACTTTGGTGATCGATCGTTTGAACACTCACTGGTTCTGATAACAACACCCAGAGAGGAGAGTCCAGGTTCCTCAGAAAAGTATGAGCAGCATCCACCTTTAAAACACATGATCAAAATGTGCAGATTCAGATCTCTGAAGCAAAAGAACCTTGAACTTCTGCAACTGTTAACACGCTTGGGTGAAATTGTGAGGGTGAACAACGGAGAACATGTGAGCTGCGATTTATCTGACAGTGAAGCAGCTCGGCTTCATCAAAACCTGAACCCACAGAGCTCAGTTCCTGTGAACTGGAATCCTGCTCGAAATGTTGGTAAGTGAGGAAAAGCTTTTGACAACAATGTAATGAGAACTTCAGGTTAAGGAGGTCTGCCATGTTCAGTCAGTCTTGTTATCCACTGTGTAGCTGAGTTAGTAGGTGTTAAACGTCCTCTCGTACCTTTAGTGTCAGAAAAAAATTAGAGAGACAATCTAAGACTCTGATCATCAATTAAGGATCCAATAATCAATTCATTGGCTGCAGCTTAACTTGGAATCTAGATATCAGAACCCATCTCTAATTTAAATGTTCCAAACATTCATCGTTTCTGAATATAAGATCAAATCTCATATCGGTTCTCTTGTCTTTTCTCAACGATGATGATGAGGAAGTTTCTACATTGAACTGATTTTATTTCCTGTCGTCTGACAGCTCGTGGACTCAGGATTGTGCTGTTTGGGAAAAGGGAGGAAGAAATGACGACACTTGGTAACTTCATCATTACGGAAAAATCTTTTAATTTTCAAATATTTTGTCCAGTTACACAATGTGAGGCTGCCAGTGGAGAGTGGAGAGGAAGGCCATTAACAGTGGTGAAAGCTCCAGACATGTTCAGTCTGTCTGTGGAAGCAGTGAGAGAAGAGGTGAAGAAGTGTGAGACTCTTTGTTCTCCTGGACCAAATGTTCTGCTGCTGTTAGTGAAACCTTCTGATTTCACTGAGGAGAACAGACGAACACTGAAGTTCATCCTGAGTCTGTTTGGTCCAGATGCTTTTAAACACTCGATGGTCGTCACCACATACTGTCATCACTGGAATGAGACGAGTGTCTCTGTGAACCAGCTGCTTCGAGACTGTGGAGGAAGACTCTACAACATGTTTGAAGATAAACACCAACTGTTGATGGAGAAGATTGAGAACATTGTGCGTGAAAACAAAGAAACCTTCCTCACCTTCTCTGAAGAGCCTGAACACATGAAACCAGCTTTAAACCTGGTTCTGTGTGGGAGGAGAGGAGCAGGGAAGACTTCAGCAGCCGAGGCCATTTTAGGTCAGACAGAGCTTCATTCAGTCTCCAGCTCATCAGAGTGTGTTAAACATCAGGGAGAGGTGAGAGGACGTCAGGTTTCCCTGGTGGAGCTTCCTGCCTTGTATGGAAAACCTCAGGAGGAAGTGATGGAGGAATCACTCAGGTGCATCTCCCTCTGTGATCCTGAGGGCGTCCATGCCTTCATCCTGGTCCTACCTGTGGGTCCCCTCACTGATGAAGACAAGGGAGAGTTAGAGACCATCCAGAACTCATTCAGCTCTCCAGTCAATGACTTCACCATGATTCTGTTCACTGTGGAGTCAGATCCTGCAGCTCCAGCTGTTGTTGACTTTATAAGAAAGAGCAGAGACATCCAGGAGCTGCTTCAGAGCTGTGGAGGAAGATCTGTTGTTCTCAACATCAAGAACAAACAGCAGATCTCTGAAGTGTTGGATAGTTTAGAAAAAATGAGATTCAACAAAGAAAAACCATCCAGCTACACAACTGAGACATTTGCACATGCCCAAATAGGAAAGATTGTACAACTAGAGAAACACATCACTGCTCAACAGGCGGAACTTGAAAGGTTTAAAAACAAAAGACAGAACATGTGTAAGTATTTAAAGTTTAGTCTCTGTCCTAAATCATGTCTTATATAATCTGGAGTCTTTACTGTAGCAACTGTCAACGTAAAGTAATTCAAACTTTTATTACATGTTGCAGGTGATGAAGAGACTCAGAGTTCAGAGTGTCTCAGGATTGTGCTGATAGGAAAGACTGGAAGTGGAAAGAGCTCTACAGGAAACACCATTCTGGGAAGAAAAGAGTTTAAAGCCAAATCAAGTCAAACATCAGTCACCAGGTTTTGTCAGAAAGCACAGAGTGAAGTGGACGGTCGTCCTGTTGTTGTGGTCGACACTCCTGGTCTGTTTGATACGACCTTGACTCATGAAGAGGTGAATGATGAGATGGTGAAGTGCATCAGTCTTCTGGCTCCAGGACCACATGTCTTCCTGTTGGTGTTACAGATCGGACGACTCACACCAGAGGAGAAGGAGACACTGAAACTCATCAAGGAAGGTTTTGGAAAGAATTCAGAAAAATTTACCATCATTCTTTTCACAAGAGGAGATGATGTGGACGAAGATAAGATGTCCATTGATGAGTACATTGAAAAAAAATGTGATGATTCCTTTAAGAAGCTGATCTCTGACTGTGGAGGAAGATACCATGTGTTTAATAACCGTGATAAACAAAACCACAGACAAGTCAGTGAGCTGATAAACAAGATCGACACCATGCTGAAGGAAAATGGAGGCAGCTGCTACACTAATGAGATGCTGCAAGAGGCTGAAGCAGCGATACAGAAAGAAGTGGAGAAGATCCTGAAGGAGAAAGAAGAAGAGATGAAGAGAGAGAGGGAGGAACTAGAAAGAAAACATGAAGAGATGAGGAGAGAGAGGAGCTTCATGGGAATCTGGAAGAAGTTATGAAAGCAATGTTAAAAAGACTGAAAGAGGGGAGAGTTAAAATTAAAACTGAAAAACTGAAATGGGATGGACTTCAGCAACTACAGCGAACAAAAATCTGAAAACCGGAATTGAAACCTGAAGTAGTAAAGTATAAATTCAAATTGCAGTCTACAGAAACTGCTGTATACAGTGGAATCATGAGCTTTTATTCATAGTACAGTGACGTTACAGAGAGTTGTTTATTTTCTTTTTAAGAGACAGGTAATGTTCCACCTACAGGGGGCGCTGGAGGAGTGTAGTCGACTTCCTACATGATACTTGAAGGTTAATTGATATTATCACCTTGACTCTACAGAGCAACAGAAGTGTGAACACCTGCACCAGCGTTGTACCTGCATCTGTCCGAGGACACAATCAGACTTTAGATGAAAATAATTTAATGACTCGTTCAATTTCTTTCCTGTTCTGTAGGAGTGAAGATTTTAAATACAGGACTTGCAGTGATGGAGTATTTGTACATTTTACATTGTGATATTGATGCAAAAATAGTTCCGAAAAAAATATCCCAGGACTTTACAACGTCATGATTAAGATTTTATTTTGTTAACTGTTTGGAAACTTGAAAAACACAATTGTCTTTTTCCTTTTTTTCTTTTTTAAATTCGTTGCTGTAATCAGACTGTAGTGACCCAGTAATCAGACTTGTTTCATTCAGGTCATGCTTTTGTAAAACCACACTCTGGTCTTTATATTTATATTTTCCCCTGATGATGTTCAAAAGTTTTACTTCATGATTTCATAGTTTTTAAATTCTAGTTGAAGTGTTGAATCTGAACTCTGCCGTGATTTTAGTCTCTTATTTCCAAAGCTTGTTTTCCTCTGTTAGTGAATCATGGTATAAACACGGTCACAGACACATGTACATGTATATATCATATAATAATATATGATATAATAATATATGTCATTTTATCATGTTAAAACTCAGTCTCTGTGACATGATCTTTCTATGTTTCTTGACCTTTTTTGATATATCGACCTACTTAGAGAAAATTCTTTGATTTTAAACCACTATAAAAAATAATAATTGATTATCAAGATAATCTTTTTGAAGCAAAAATCTGGTTGTAGAATTTTCCTTTTTCTTCTGTGATAATTAACAGAAACTTTTTAGATTCAAACAAAGGAACGAGATTTTATCTTGGTCTTAAGGAAACTTTACAACTATTTCATCATCATTTAATGGACAAAATGATTAATGAGAAAATAATCTGCAGGTCAGTACATGATTCACTTCGTAACGCAGGTTTTAAAAAGTCTTGTGAAGCTTGATTTACTTCTTTTCTTGTGACAATAAAACCCCAAACCACTTTTCAAACACGTTTTCCATCTCTGAATGAATCGCTCCGTCCCTCTCAGCTGCTGTTAGTTTCAGCTCATTTCCATTAAAATTAAACCTGTACAACCTGAAACCTACATTTAATCCCCGTCAGTCAGTCAGTGTCTTCATCGTCTGCTCAAGGCCACAAAACTAGAAGTGTAACTGTGACGGAGATAAAGGCCGACATGATGTCTCTGAGCTGCAGGGTTCATGTCTCTGCATGTAGATCCCCAGGAAGAGCAGAGGGTTCCCAGAGAGTCTGCGACATCCTCCCAGTCAGGAAGTTTCCCTCGTCTTCTCGCCTTTTTTGGTCTCAAGAGCTGGTGCATGTAAATCAGTCTCAGGGTGAGCGTGCGGTGCAGGAGGCCGGCCGACACTCCTCCGGCTGCACGAACAGGCCCGAACCAGCCGGAGAATGTGGACAATGTCGGCTGTGCCCGACTGCAGGGTCGGGGATGTAAACCGGTGCTGTCACTTCACTGCAGTCAGACGCTGCACGGCGCTGAGTTCACCTGCAGCATTCACACCTTCAGTCTGGTTAGAAAAGCTGCAACTGAGGCAGATTTTACATGAAGATATCACTTTTAACTTTAAATATTGAAAACTTCCTGTTTTGTAACATAAAATTAATGTAAAAATAAAAGCTTTCAGAAAAATGTACTTAAAGTATCAAAAGTAAAAGTACTCCTCATGCAGAATGTTTATAGTATTAATAATATATTGTTTTAGTAATCTTTGTTGGTGGTGAAGTTTAATCCACTAAAAGTTCATCACATTTATAAAAACTTCACTGTGCAAAGTAAAAACAACTGAGTGTCATGGAGTATGAATAAAAAACAGTAGAATTTGATCAGTTAATTGTTTTTATTTATCTCTGGTTCCTCCATCCTTCAGCGTTGTGATGTAAAAGTATAAACTGTGTCGATCTGTCAAACATCTGCAGCAGCTGTGTCGTCTGGTGCAGTTCAGTCCATATAAGGAAAGTAGCTTCATAGCGTTTCTGCTCAACTACAGGTAAAACTTAGATTCTCAGATTTTGTTTAAAAATCTCCTCCTCCACCTTTTTTGTTCTGAATCTTTAACCCCCCCCCCCCCCCCCCCCCCCCCCCCCCCCCCCGCAGCAGGAGTGTCGTTTGGTGGAGTTTCAGCTGCACTGAAGTCCATACAAGGACAAGACACGAGCAGCTGTGGTCTCATGACGCTGCAGGGGGGGTGTGGTCACACCTGGTAAGGCCCGCCTCCTCAAATCTGTAAAAGCAGGTTCAGGTAGAGCCCTGAAATCCTGCCTTATGATTGGCTGAATGTGAAGTTAGATGTTAAAAACACCATTTCTGTGTTTTTAACATCAAACACCAGGATTCGGTGAAGACGAGCGGTCGAGTTGCAACAACAGATGAACACGTCTGCAGGTTCAGGGTGTGGACACAACAACAGGAACAGCTGACACACAGAGGGGATGTTCAGTTTTCACTGAATCTGTTAAAGAGCATAAACAGTAAACGTGCACTGATGTGGCCAGAGGTGATGTCACTTTGTTTAGAGAAGAAGAAAAACCTTTAGAGGCGACGAAGGTAAAGGAAAAGATCAGGGGCCAGATTAATCTGTGAACACTTGACGACCCCGCGTCCAGTAAAAACAACTTTAACTGGGGGAAATATTAAAAATATAAAACCTTGGATTCGTCCTCCAGGACAGACGGACGTGATGTTGGACAGAATGAACAGAGATGCAGCATCAGGAAGATGTTCTACCTCTGCAGGCCTCTCAGTTAAAAACACATTGTGATGGATCCAAACGTCATGAGGAGCAAAACTCAGGAGCCACAGAGGAGGAGGATGATGAAGAAGGCCAGAGCTTATCAGATGATGACATGATTGACGGATGGATGATGGATGATGGATGGAGGAAGTGGTGGATCAAGTTTTATTTGTCAGTTTTCTTTTTCAAGATCAAATTCATATTCGGTCTAACATTTGTTTTTCTGTGGTGACGTTTCCAAAAAGAAGAGAAGACAATAGAAGACAATAGAGGACAATAGAGGACAATAAATCTTGTCTTCAGCTGTTGGTCCTGATTTGCAGGATTTACTCGCAGCTTGAAACCGACACAAACAGTTTTAAAGTTGTAACATCAGATAAAATCGTCTGATGCAGGATGAAGAACCAGACGAACGTCACACTGACACATTCAAACTGAAGATAAACAAACATCGATCAATGAACTCTCACACACGTGACTGAGATTTACACGAGTAAACAAACAAAAACAACATAAAACCTTTTTAATCCCACAGTGTGAATATTTGATGTCTATATGTGTTAATAATATATAATATTATATTATATATATTAACTTAATTAATTATATATTATATAAAGGGACATATATGTCACATATTACATTTCTGTGTGCGGAGCAAAGAGAAGGCTCAGTGGTTGGATGCTCCTCCATATTGAAAAAAGTCTTAATTTACCCAGAATTCATTGCACCATACTCCAAGAACTAAACTGCTTTGTGTGACAGATGAATTCAGAGTCTATCTGAAGCCTGTTTGTGAAATCTAAGAGAGTCTGTCTTTGTTACAGTGTCTGTAGAAATGATTCATTTCTAATTCCCTGTCATCTCTCTCTCCTCCAGCAGCTGAAACCTTTCCGGTGTGACGGACCAATCACAGCTCTCCTCCTGCTCAGGTGGAATCCATGATTTCAGTATGAGCCCTGCAGGTTGTGGGCGGAGGGGGGGGGGGGGGGGCAGGCTGTCATCCCGCGTACCCGCTCCCCCTTGACAGATGCCTTCTCAAGCCAATCAGGACGCGAGTTTGGACAACATGGCGGATCATGCTCACCTGGACCAATCAGCGCGCGAGCTGAGGGAACGTTGCCTTTTATGGTCAACGCCAGCTAAAGTCCCGCGAACGCAAATAAAACCGGTGCGGTTTGGCTCGTGATGCTGCATTTACTGAACAAGTCTGGGGCAGAAAGACTCCCGCTTCACCTCACCGACAGACACACCCGAGACTCACCTGCACAGGTAAGAAGCAGCTGTGTTTTTTAATTTTAAAGTTATTTTTATCTGAAATCTCACAAAACTAAAACCTAACTAAACCGCTACAGGTGAGTTTTTATCAGGCACAGATACTGAGTCACTTCAGGTGTGTTACCGGCAGCTGAGAGCGCGAGGTCTCTGCTTTATTCACCTTTTCCATCAGCGGTTTTCTCATCCTGGAAGTTTCAGCCTTTTAACAGTAAAAGAAAAGATTTAAGTTCATCCACAAAACTCATATTGTCCAGAAAATTAGTTTTTAAGGTTGAACTTTCTGGTTAAATTGAATCTTTTTATTTCAGGGTTACAGATAATAATAAAAATAATAATAATAATCACATAACCAGGTGAAGGTAAACTGTAACCTGGTTTGAGATCAGCACGTTCAGGTAAAAACTACCTGACAAGATCTCTGCAAGTATAAAGATGTTGATCTGAAAATCAGCAGCAGGATTTTTCATCCTGATGAACTGAACCATCTGAGTCTGGAGCTGAAACTGAAATCAGCACAAACACAAATATACAGAAGGAAATCTGTGACCAGATCTTTCAGGTTTTTCTTTCTCTTTTTCTCTAATTGTTTGTCAAAAGGAGGTAAAATCAAAGTAAACAAAACTCCAGTCAAATTTATACAGTTTTTAGTTCAGGAGTAAAACATTTAGGAAGGAATCTGTTTGTTATTTATAATTAGATTTTTATTCTAAATCAGTTTGTTTCCTCACTGACTATTGTTCGAAGTGTTTATTTATTTGGTTGCAGCTGTTTGAGTGAATGAACTAATATCAGATGAATCTGAATGTCCTGAGGGAAGGGCTGCTCCTGTCTGCTTCCTGTTTCAGCCCCTCTTCAAAATAAAACCTCCTGAATTTCATGAAACAAACATTTCCGTTCCCTCATTAACTTCTCAACAGCTGGAGTTTACTTAAAAATAATTAATAATTAAAAAATAAAAAATGTGTATCGTGGAGAGTCGCAGCTCGGAGCCTGTGGAGTTTAACCAGGAGAGGTTTGTGTTCCGCCTGAACTGGTTTTGAAATCGTCCTGAAGCGACGGGACTTCAGGACACATAATTTAAGAGCATCTGGTTGGATGACTTGAGCTGCCGCGCCCGGCAAACAGCTGTCCTTCCTCTGGGCTGCTGGAGGAGAAATGATTTTAAAAGATGGAGCAGACTGAAGTAAAAACTAATTCCACTCTTCAGTCTCAGAAAAAGGAAATAACAGCAAGATGCAGATTATTTTTTTATTAATTTATTTTATTATACTCTTTAAAGTCGGTGTGCTGAGATACTCAAGCTTCATCAACCTCAAGACTCATGAATAAGGATGAACCATCACTTTAAAGACGCATTCCTGATATTTAAGTTTTCAAATCTGGAAACTTTAATGTAAAAATTTCAATGATAAACGGAGGAAAAGATTAAACGTCCTAACCTGATTTATTTCTTATTAGATGTTCGTTCTTTAAATATTATGATTAAATCTTTATTCAAAATGCAGTTTTAAAAAAAAAAAAGTGGTTTGTTAAACAATTAGTTTGACACTGAAATTTAAAACTGCATGATTCTTTAATAAATATTATAATCAGGAGGTTTTCAGTTTGAGCAGGTGGTTCATCAGTTTAGAGACGAGGGGAAAATGAAGAACAAACGGGATGTTGGGAAATGTGTGGAGCAGCATGTTTAATCTAATTGTTTCCTTTCAGACATGGAAGATGAAATCGCTGCCCTCGTTGTTGACAACGGCTCTGGCATGTGCAAGGCCGGTTTCGCCGGAGACGACGCCCCCCGCGCCGTCTTCCCATCCATCGTCGGTCGCCCCAGACACCAGGTATGAAACCTGAACGTCGCCTTCTGTCTCAGGTACATTAAACTAAATGCAGTGCATCATGTGACTGTTGTGTGGTTTCAGGGTGTGATGGTGGGAATGGGACAGAAGGACAGCTACGTGGGAGACGAGGCCCAGAGCAAGAGAGGCATCCTGACCCTGAAGTACCCCATCGAGCACGGTATCGTCACCAACTGGGACGACATGGAGAAGGTGAAGACTTGAGCATTGTGTTTACATGAGTTCGCACCTGGTGTTAGGGCTCTGACACCTGGAGCTCAGACAGGAAACGGAGCTGAATCATCCCTGTGAATTCAGTGTCAGGGTTTAGTGCCATCTAGTGGTGAGGGTGCAGATTGCAACCAGCTCCATTCCATATGTAGATATGAAGGGCTCATCGTAAGCTAATGAACAGTTAGTTTCAGGTGATTAACACTAATGAAAACATAATTATGAAAATTAATATTCCATTTCTGCCAAAGGATCACTAAATCTTACACTGGTCCTTTAACTGCAAAGTGAATACAGGACATGAGCAGACGACAAACACACCAAATTTATCTTTGATTTGTCTTCATCGTAAATCTGAAGCCAGCAGCTTTATGACTTGTAGTTGATCCTCTAACCGGCCGTCCTGTCCTGCAGATCTGGCATCACACCTTCTACAACGAGCTCCGTGTCGCTCCCGAGGAGCATCCAGTCCTGCTGACCGAGGCGCCGCTGAACCCCAAGGCCAACAGGGAGAAGATGACTCAGGTGTGTTCAGACTGTCAGCTGCTCTGGACCTGTTCAATGTATTACTGCATTTTTTATTTATTTATTTATTTATTTTTTTTACTTCAACTAATGGATCAGTATCCTGACCTACAATACATCCCAATAAAACGAGCTACTGAGTTTCAGTTTGGTCTTTATCAGTTTAACTTTATTGCAGTTGTCATGGCTTCCACAGTGACATGTATCTTTGTCTTTGGTCCAGATCATGTTTGAGACCTTCAACTGTCCTGCCATGTACGTGGCCATCCAGGCCGTCCTGTCACTGTACGCCTCCGGTCGTACCACAGGTGAGAAAACTCATGTCTCTGCTGTAAGATCTTAAAACACTGTCACAAATCAGCTTTTTATAGATCCTGTTTTTAAGAAAAACAACAACTTTCCATCTCCTAAGCTCAGGTCTGATTCAAAAGTAATTGAGCCTCTTGGAGCATCTAGTGGTCATTTAGAGGAACTGCAGCCATACACATCTCTGTGCTGGCCTTCATGTTGAACCATGAAAGATGAAGGAGTTTCTTTTCTAACTGGCTGCTGTTTGTCTCACAGGTATTGTGATGGACTCCGGTGACGGTGTCAGCCACACTGTGCCCATCTACGAGGGCTACGCTCTGCCTCATGCCATCCTCCGTCTGGACCTGGCTGGCAGAGACCTGACAGACTACCTGATGAAGATCCTGACGGAGAGAGGCTACAGCTTCACCACCACCGGTACAATACAGACCACTGACTTTTACCTCTAAAGATATTTAGTCCAATTTATAATCTCTAATGTCTGAGGAGGTGAAGCTTTTTAATGTCTCAATATTTGTGGAGCCTGTTGTGTCTCTCGTTCTAACGCAAACCTTTAACCTCTGAACTCCAGCCGAGCGTGAGATCGTGCGTGACATCAAGGAGAAGCTCTGCTACGTGGCTCTGGACTTTGAGCAGGAGATGCAGACGGCGGCTTCCTCTTCCTCCCTGGAGAAGAGCTACGAGCTCCCTGACGGACAGGTCATCACCATCGGCAACGAGAGGTTCCGCTGCCCCGAGACGCTCTTCCAGCCGTCATTCATCGGTTTGTAACTCGCCTCGGTCAGCAGGACTGTACCACCAAGATGTCGCCCTACTTGAGTTTCAAGTTCAGTCAAACATTTAATAAACTCTTGTTCTGTGTGTTCAGGAATGGAGTCAGCTGGCGTCCACGAGACGACGTACAACAGCATCATGAAGTGCGACGTGGACATCCGTAAGGACCTGTACGCCAACACTGTGCTGTCCGGCGGCACCACCATGTACCCCGGCATCGCTGACCGCATGCAGAAGGAGATCACTGCGCTGGCCCCACCCACCATGAAAATAAAGGTACAGTCTCTATATTCATGCAGGTCAGTGAAGGTGAACTCAAATCAGTCACCTAATCCTTTACCTGAGGGTAAAGTTCAGTCTGCTGGCAGGTTTGAGTCTGACTATCAGTTCTGCTGTGAAACACATCATTTGTTTTCTAAAGGGTCAGATCTGTAAACCTTTTTTAAATCTTTAGAAAAACATTAGTCAACTTGTTGTTTAATTAGCAGTGAATGTATCACTCCCCATTTCAGGGTATGAAAACACTTGACCTATTTTATTTATTTATTTTTTTAATTTATTTTTTTTAAATAGCTTTCTACCTGCAGAAACAATATGCTATGGCAGTATTTTTAACCAGATGGGGAGATTGAAACTTCCTGATTTTTCATTAAAATCTATCCGGTATTCTCCTGATCACAATAACAAAATGAAAACTCACTATGAAGCAGATTCTTTTCAGTTTTCTAAATTCAAGACAGTTTTTAAATGCTAGAGGTTTCAGACTTTGTCAACCTTAGACTAAAATCAAACCTGTCCAATATTTGTGAATTTAATAGATTTACCAATATTTCAAATCTGAAAAATCCCACATCACTGCTTCCATCTCACCTTTCCCTCCTCTCTCCTGCAGATCATCGCTCCCCCAGAGAGGAAATACTCGGTCTGGATCGGTGGCTCCATCCTGGCCTCCCTCTCCACCTTCCAGCAGATGTGGATCAGCAAGCAGGAGTATGACGAGTCTGGCCCCGCCATCGTCCACCGCAAGTGCTTCTAAACAAAACAAACCCAAACCTCCACGTCGTCGTCCTCCGCCCCCCTGGAGAGGAAGCCAACACTTTCAACCGTTCCATCCACCTAGAAAAGTCTCTGGTTTATCTTGTGTGAACAGACTGAAAGATGTGAGACGCCGCACACAAGAATAATCCAGTGACTGTTTACATTTTAATGTTTCAGCAGCTTAAACTGAACTTCTGATGGACTGTCAAACATTTCTCAACATGTTAGTGTTACTCTGCTCACAGCTTTCACTCCTCTGGTGATAAACTACTGATGGTCAGAAAACAAACAGTATTATCACTGAACATCCTCTACCCATGTCTTTCTACCTCTTTAACAATCTAATGCATTAAATTGCACATCAACATTCAGCCTTTCTCATGTTCTGTTCAGCTGTGTAGGTGCTTTCCACCAGTGTTTATACTTTTCAATAAAATGCCAACATTTGATGTTTACAGCGTCTCTGTGGTCATTTGCTGTTTGATGCTTTGGTTTTCTTACTGTCCAGCCACTTTCAGATGGAAGGTGACCAAAACTATTTTAATCAGTACACTACATTTTTATTACATTTTTGATGACTTACTATACTGTGACGTTTACATGACTTTTTATGCCTTAGTATACTAGGACTTTATGATTTATGCCTTACTATACTATGACTTTTTACGCCTTGGTATACTATAATGTATTTAACTTTTTAAGCAATACTAAATTACAGCGCCTTAGTATAGTATAAATGTATTACTTTTTATGCATTATGCTGTGACATTTTCTACGACTTTTCATCCTTACTATACTATGCAGTTTGTCTTACTATATTTTAATGACTTTTTATACCCTAATATACTGACGTTTTTATGACTTTCGATGCCTTACTGTACTATGACGTTTTTTGTTTTTTTTTACGTTTTATGTCTTACTATACTAGGATGTGTTTGACTTTTTGTGCCTTACTATACTGTTTTTTTCGACTTTTTATACCTTACTATAATATATTTTTTTGACTTTTTATGCCTCACCATATTATGACTTTTTATGCCTTACTATACTGACTTTTTATGCATTACTATACTATGATGTTTTTTTGACTTTTTATGCCTCGATATATTATGACTTTATGCCTTACTATACTATGACGTTTTTATGACTTTTTATGCCTTACTATAATGACGTTTTTTTTACTTTTTATGCCTTACTATACTATGACTTTTTATGCATTACTATACTATGTCGTTTTTATGATTTTTTTTGCCTTACTATAATATGACTTTTTATGCCTTACTATACTATGTCGTTTTTATGAATTTTTTTGCCTTACTATACTATGATGCTTTTTTGACTTTTTATACCTTATTATACTATGTTTTTTTGACATTTTATGCCTCACTATATTATGACTTTTTATGCCTTAATATACTATGACTTTTTATGACGTTTTATGCCTTACTATAATATGACTTTTTATGCCTTACTGTACTATGACTATTTATGCCTTACTATACTATGTCGTTTTTATGAATTTTTTTGCCTTACTATAATATGACTTTTTATGCCTTACTATAATATGACTTTTTATGACTTACTGTACTATGACTATTTATGCCTTAATATACTATGAATTTTTATGCCTTACTATAATATGACTTTTTATGCCTTACTATAATATGACTTTTTATGCCTTACTATAATATGACTTTTTATGCCTTAATATACTATGACTTTTTATGCCATACTATACTATGACGTTTTATGCCTTACTACACTATGATGATTTTGTGACTTTTTATGCCTTACTATACTGTGACGTTTTTATGACTTTTTATGCCTTACTATACTATGTCGTTTTTATGATTTTTTTTGCCTTACTATACTATGATGTTTTTTTGACTTTTTATGCCTTACTATATTATGTTTTTTTGACTTTTTATGCCATACTATACTATGACGTTTTTTTGACTTTTTATGCCTCGATATATTATGACTTTTTATGCCTCACTATATTATGACTTTTTATGCCTTAATATACTATGACTTTTTATGCCTTACTATACTATGACGTTTTTTTTACTTTTTATGCCTTAATATACTATGACTTTTTATGCCTTACTATACTATGACGTTTTTATGACTTTTTATGCCTTACTATACTATGATGTTTTTATGACGTTTTATGCCTTACTATACTATGTCGTTTTTATAATTTTTTTGCCTTACTATAATATGACTTTTTATGCCTTACTATACTATGACTTTTTATGCCTTATTATACTATGTCGTTTTTATGAATTTTTTTGCCTTACTATACTATGATGTTTTTTTGACTTTTTATGCCATACTATACTATGACGTATTTTTTACTTTTTATGCCTCGATATATTATGACTTTTTATGCCTTACTATACTATGACGTTTTTATGACTTTTTGACAAAGATTTTGTGACTTTTTATGCCTTACTATACTGTCGTTTTTATGAATTTTTATGCCTTACTATACTATGTCGTTTTTATGAATTTTTATGCCTTACTATACTATGACGTTTTTATGACTTTTTATGCCTTACTATACTATGACGTTTTTATGACTTTTTATGCCTTACTATACTATGTCGTTTTTATGAATTTTTATGCCTTACTATACTATGACGTTTTATGCCTTACTATACTACGACGTTTTTATGACTTTTTATGCCTCACTATATTATGACTTTTTATGCCTTACTATACTATGACGTTTTTTTTACTTTTTATGCCTTAATATACTAAGACGTTTTTATGACTTTTTATTCCTTACTATACTATGACGTTTTTCTGACTTTTTATGCCTTACTATACTATGTCGTTTTTATGACTTTTTGTGCCTTACTATACTATGATTTTATTTTTACTTTTTATGCCTCGATATATTATGACTTTTTATGCCTTACTATACTATGATTTTTTTTTACTTTTTATGCCTTACTATACTATGACGTTTTTTTTTACTTTTTATGCCTTACTATACTATGACGTTTTTATGACGTTTTATGCCTTCCTATACTACATCGTTTTTATGATTTTTTTTGCCTTACTATAATATGACTTTTTATGCCTTACTACAATATGACGTTTTTATGACGTTTTATGCCTTACCATACTATGTCGTTTTTATGATTTTTTTTGCCTTACTATAATATGACTTTTTATGCCTTACTACACTATGATGTTTTTTTGACGTTTTATGCCTTACTATACTATGTCGTTTTTATGACTTTTTATGCCTTACTATACTATGACGTTTTTATGACTTTTTATGCCTTACTATACTATGTCGTTTTTATGACTTTTTATGCCTTACTATACTATGACGTCTTACGCCTTACTACACTATGATGATTTTGTGACTTTTTATGCCTTACTATAGTATGACGTTTTTATGACTTTTTATGCCTTACTATACTATGACGTTTTTATGACTTTTTATGCCTTACTATACTATGTCGTTTTTATGAATTTTTATGCCTTACTATACTATGACGTTTTATGCCTTACTATACTACGACGTTTTTATGACTTTTTATGCCTCACTATATTATGACTTTTTATGCCTTACTATACTATGACGTTTTTTTTACTTTTTATGCCTTAATATACTATGACGTTTTTATGACTTTTTATTCCTTACTATACTATGACGTTTTTCTGACTTTTTATGCCTTACTATACTATGACGTTTTTATGACTTTTTGTGCCTTACTATACTATGATTTTTTTTTTACTTTTTATGCCTCGATATATTATGACTTTTTATGCCTTACTATACTATGATTTTTTTTTACTTTTTATGCCTTACTATACTATGACGTTTTTTTTTACTTTTTATGCCTTACTATACTATGACGTTTTTATGACGTTTTATACCTTCCTATACTACATCGTTTTTATGATTTTTTTTGCCTTACTATAATATGACTTTTTATGCCTTACTACAATATGACGTTTTTATGACGTTTTATGCCTTACCATACTATGTCGTTTTTATGATTTTTTTTTGCCTTACTATAATATGACTTTTTATGCCTTACTACACTATGATGTTTTTTTGACGTTTTATGCCTTACTATACTATGACGTCTTACGCCTTACTACACTATGATGATTTTGTGACTTTTTATGCCTTACTATAGTATGACGTTTTTATGACTTTTTATGCCTTACTATACTATGACGTTTTTATGACTTTTTATGCCTTACTATACTATGTCATTTTTATGAATTTTTATGCCTTACTATACTATGACGTTTTATGCCTTACTATACTACGACGTTTTTATGACTTTTTATGCCTCACTATATTATGACTTTTTATGCCTTACTATACTATGACGTTTTTTTTACTTTTTATGCCTTAATATACTATGATGTTTTTATGACTTTTTATTCCTTACTATACTATGACGTTTTTCTGACTTTTTATGCCTTACTATACTATGACGTTTTTATGACTTTTTGTGCCTTACTATACTATGATTTTTTTTTTACTTTTTATGCCTCGATATATTATGACTTTTTATGCCTTACTATACTATGATTTTTTTTAACTTTTTATGCCTTACTATACTATGACGTTTTTTTTACTTTTTATGCCTTACTATACTATGACGTTTTTATGACGTTTTATGCCTTCCTATACTACATCGTTTTTATGATTTTTTTTGCCTTACTATAATATGACTTTTTATGCCTTACTACAATATGACGTTTTTATGACGTTTTATGCCTTACTATACTATGTCATTTTTATGAATTTTTATGCCTTACTATACTATGACGTTTTTATGACTTTTTATGCCTTACTATACTATGTCATTTTTATGAATTTTTATGCCTTACTATACTATGACGTTTTATGCCTTACTATACTACGACGTTTTTATGACTTTTTATGCCTCACTATATTATGACTTTTTATGCCTTACTATACTATGACGTTTTTTTTACTTTTTATGCCTTAATATACTATGACGTTTTTATGACTTTTTATTCCTTACTATACTATGACGTTTTTATGACTTTTTATGCCTTACTATACTATGACGTTTTTATGACTTTTTGTGCCTTACTATACTATGATTTTTTTTTTACTTTTTATGCCTCGATATATTATGACTTTTTATGCCTTACTATACTATGACTTTTTTTTTACTTTTTATGCCTTACTATACTATGACGTTTTTTTTACTTTTTATGCCTTACTATACTATGACGTTTTTATGACGTTTTATGCCTTCCTATACTACATCGTTTTTATGATTTTTTTTGCCTTACTATAATATGACTTTTTATGCCTTACTACACTATGATGTTTTTTTTGACGTTTTATGCCTTACTATACGATGACGTCTTACGCCTTACTACACTATGATGATTTTGTGACTTTTTATGCCTTACTATACTATGACGTTTTATGCCTTACTATACTACGACGTTTTTATGACTTTTTATGCCTCACTATATTATGACTTTTTATGCCTTACTATACTATGACGTTTTTTTTACTTTTTATGCCTTAATATACTATGACGTTTTTATGACTTTTTATTCCTTACTATACTATGACGTTTTTATGACTTTTTATGCCTTACTATACTATGACGTTTTTATGACTTTTTGTGCCTTACTATACTATGATTTTTTTTTTACTTTTTATGCCTCGATATATTATGACTTTTTATGCCTTACTATACTATGATTTTTTTTTTACTTTTTATGCCTTACTATACTATGACGTTTTTTTTTACTTTTTATGCCTTACTATACTATGACGTTTTTATGACGTTTTATGCCTTCCTATACTACATCGTTTTTATGATTTTTTTTGCCTTACTATAATATGACTTTTTATGCCTTACTACACTATGATGTTTTTTTTGACGTTTTATGCCTTACTATACGATGACGTCTTACGCCTTACTACACTATGATGATTTTGTGACTTTTTATGCCTTACTATAGTATGACGTTTTTATGACTTTTTATGCCTTACTATACTATGACGTTTTTATGACTTTTTATGCCTTACTATACTATGTCGTTTTTATGAATTTTTATGCCTTACTATACTATGACGTTTTATGCCTTACTACACTATGATGATTTTGTGACTTTTTATGCCTTACTATACTATGACGTTTTTTTTACTTTTTATGCCTTAATATACTATGACTTTTTATGCCTTACTATACTATGACGTTTTTATGACTTTTTATGCCTTACTATACTATGACGTTTTTATGACGTTTTATGCCTTACTATACTATGTCGTTTTTATAATTTTTTTGCCTTACTATAATATGACTTTTTATGCCTTACTATACTATGACTTTTTATGCCTTACTATACTATGTCGTTTTTATGAATTTTTTTGCCTTACTATACTATGATGTTTTTTTGACTTTTTATGCCTTACTATACTATGATGTTTTTATGACTTTTTATGCCTTACTATACTATGACGTTTTTTTTTAACTTTTTATACCTTACTATAATATATTTTTTTGACTTTTTATGCCTCACTATATTATGACTTTTTATGCCTTACTATACTATGACGTTTTTATGACTTTTTATGCCTTACTATACTACGACGTTTTTATGACTTTTTATGCCTTACTATATTATGACTTTTTATGCCTGACTATACTATTATGTTTTTTTTCGACTTTTTATACCTTACTATAATATATTTTTTTGACTTTTTATGCCTCACTATATTATGACTTTTTATGCCTTACTATACTATGACGTTTTTTTTGACTTTTTATGCCTTACTATACTATGTCGTTTTTATGAATTTTTTTGCCTTACTATAATATGACTTTTTATGTCTTACTATACAATGACTTTTTATGCCTTACTATACTATGTCGTTTTTATGAATTTTTTTGCCTTACTATACTATGATGTTTTTTTGACTTTTTATGCCTTACTATACTATGATGTTTTTATGACTTTTTATGCCATACTATACTATGACGTATTTTTTACTTTTTATGCCTCGATATATTATGACTTTTTATGCCTTACTATACTATGACGTTTTTTTTTTACTTTTTATACCTTACTATAATATATTTTTTTGACTTTTTATGCCTCACTATATTATGACTTTTTATGCCATACTATACTATGACGTTTTTCTTTACTTTTTATGCCTCGATATATTATGACTTTTTATGCCTTACTATACAATGACGTTTTTATGACGTTTTATGCCTTACTATACTATGTCGTTTTTATGAATTTTTTTGCCTTACTATACTATGACTTTTTATGCCCTATGATGTTTTTATGACTTTTTGTGCCTTACTATACTATTATGTTTTTTTGACTTTTTATGCCTTACTATATTATGACGTTTTTATGACGTTTTATGCCTTCCTATACTATGTCGTTTTTATGAATTTTTTTGCCTTACTATACTATGACGTTTTTATGACTTTTTATGCCTTACTATACTATGACGTTTTTATGACGTTTTATGCCTTACTATACTATGTCGTTTTTATAATTTTTTTGCCTTACTATACTATGACTTTTTATGCCTTAATATACTATGACGTTTTTATGACTTTTTATGCCTTACTATACTATGACGTTTTTTTGACTTTTTATGCCTCGATATATTATGACTTTTTATGCCTTACTATACAATGACGTTTTTATGACGTTTTATGCCTTACTATACTATGTCGTTTTTATAATTTTTTTGCCTTACTATAATATGACTTTTTATGCCTTACTATACTATGACTTTTTATGCCTTACTATACTATGTCGTTTTTATGAATTTTTTTGCCTTACTATACTATGATGTTTTTTTGACTTTTTATGCCTTACTATACTATGACTTTTTATGCCTTACTATACTATGACGTTTTTATGACTTTTTATGCCATACTATACTATGACGTTTTTTTTACATTTTATGCCTCGATATATTATGACTTTTTATGCCTTACTATACAATGACGTTTTTATGACGTTTTATGCCTTACTATACTATGTCGTTTTTATAATTTTTTTGCCTTACTATAATATGACTTTTTATGCCTTACTATACTATGACTTTTTATGCCTTACTATACTATGTCGTTTTTATGAATTTTTTTGCCTTACTATACTATGATGTTTGTTTTGACTTTTTATGCCTTACTATACTATGACTTTTTATGCCTTACTATACTATGACGTTTGTATGACTTTTTATGCCATACTATACTATGTCGTTTTTATGAATTTTTTTGCCTTACTATAATATGACTTTTTATGCCTTACTATACTATGACTTTTTATGCCTTACTATACTATGTCGTTTTTATGAATTTTTTTGCCTTACTATACTATGATGTTTTTTTGACTTTTTATGCCTTACTATACTATGACTTTTTTTTTGTACTTTTTATACCTTACTATAATATATTTTTTGACTTTTTATACCTCACTATATTATGACTTTTTATGCCTTACTATACTACGACGTTTTTATGACTTTTTATGCCTTACTATATTATGACTTTTTATGCCTTACTATACTATTGTTTTTTTTCGACTTTTTATACCTTACTATAATATATTTTTTTTACTTTTTATGCCTCGATATATTATGACTTTTTATGCCTTACTATACTATGACGTTTTTATTACTTTTTATGCCTTACTATACTACGACGTTTTTATGACTTTTTATGCCTCACTATATTATGACTTTTTATGCCTTACTATACTATGACTTTTTTTTTGACTTTTTATGCCTTACTATACTATGTCGTTTTTATGAATTTTTTTGCCTTACTATACAATGACTTTTTATGCGTTACTATACTATGTCGTTTTTATGAATTTTTTTGCCTTACTATAATATGACTTGTTATGCCTTACTATACTATGACTTTTCATGCCTTACTATACTATGATGTTTTTTTACTTTTTATGCCTTACTATACTATGACGTTTTTTTTTACTTTTTATGCCTTACTATACTATGACATTTTTATGACGTTTTATGCCTTCCTATACTACATCGTTTTTATGATTTTTTTTGCCTTACTATAATATGACTTTTTATGCCTTACTACACTATGACGTTTTTATGACGTTTTATGCCTTACTATACTATGTCGTTTTTATGAATTTTTTTGCCTTACTATACTATGACTTTTTATGCCCTATGATGTTTTTATGACTTTTTGTGCCTTACTATACTATTATGTTTTTTTGACTTTTTATGCCTTACTATATTATGACGTTTTTATGACGTTTTATGCCTTCCTATACTATGTCGTTTTTATGAATTTTTTTGCCTTACTATACTATGACGTTTTTATGACTTTTTATGCCTTACTATACTATGACGTTTTTATGACGTTTTATGCCTTACTATACTATGTCGTTTTTATAATTTTTTTGCCTTACTATACTATGACTTTTTATGCCTTAATATACTATGACGTTTTTATGACTTTTTATGCCTCACTATACTATGACGTTTTTTTGACTTTTTATGCCTCGATATATTATGACTTTTTATGCCTTACTATACAATGACGTTTTTATGACGTTTTATGCCTTACTATACTATGTCGTTTTTATAATTTTTTTGCCTTACTATAATATGACTTTTTATGCCTTACTATACTATGACTTTTTATGCCTTACTATACTATGTCGTTTTTATGAATTTTTTTGCCTTACTATACTATGATGTTTTTTTGACTTTTTATGCCTTACTATACTATGATGTTTTTTTGACTTTTTATGCCTTACTATACTATGACTTTTTATGCCTTACTATACTATGACGTTTTTATGACTTTTTATGCCATACTATACTATGACGTTTTTTTTACATTTTATGCCTCGATATATTATGACTTTTTATGCCTTACTATACAATGACGTTTTTATGACGTTTTATGCCTTACTATACTATGTCGTTTTTATAATTTTTTTGCCTTACTATAATATGACTTTTTATGCCTTACTATACTATGACTTTTTATGCCTTACTATACTATGTCGTTTTTATGAATTTTTTTGCCTTACTATACTATGTCGTTTTTATAATTTTTTTGCCTTACTATAATATGACTTTTTATGCCTTACTATACTATGACTTTTTATGCCTTCCTATACTATGTCGTTTTTATGAATTTTTTTGCCTTACTATACTATGATGTTTGTTTTGACTTTTTATGCCTTACTATACTATGACTTTTTATGCCTTACTATACTATGACGTTTGTATGACTTTTTATGCCATACTATACTATGTCGTTTTTATGAATTTTTTTGCCTTACTATAATATGACTTTTTATGCCTTACTATACTATGACTTTTTATGCCTTACTATACTATGTCGTTTTTATGAATTTTTTTGCCTTACTATACTATGATGTTTTTTTGACTTTTTATGCCTTACTATACTATGACGTTTTTATGACTTTTCGTGCCTTACTATACTATGACTTTTTTTTTGTACTTTTTATACCTTACTATAATATATTTTTTGACTTTTTATACCTCACTATATTATGACTTTTTATGCCTTACTATACTACGACGTTTTTATGACTTTTTATGCCTTACTATATTATGACTTTTTATGCCTTACTATACTATTGTTTTTTTTCGACTTTTTATACCTTACTATAATATATTTTTTTTACTTTTTATGCCTCACTATATTATGACTTTTTATGCCTTACTATACTATGACGTTTTTTTGACTTTTTATGCCTCGATATATTATGACTTTTTATGCCTTACTATACTATGACGTTTTTATTACTTTTTATGCCTTACTATACTACGACGTTTTTATGACTTTTTATGCCTCACTATATTATGACTTTTTATGCCTTACTATACTATGACTTTTTTTTTGACTTTTTATGCCTTACTATACTATGTCGTTTTTATGAATTTTTTTGCCTTACTATAATATGACTTTTTATGCCTTACTATACTATGTCGTTTTTATGAATTTTTTTGCCTTACTATAATATGACTTGTTATGCCTTACTATACTATGACTTTTCATGCCTTACTATATTATGACGTTTTTATGACGTTTTTATTGACTTTTTATGCCTTACTATACTATGACGTTTTTTTTTACTTTTTATGCCTTACTATACTATGACATTTTTATGACGTTTTATGCCTTCCTATACTACATCGTTTTTATGATTTTTTTTGCCTTACTATAATATGACTTTTTATGCCTTACTACACTATGACGTTTTTATGACGTTTTATGCCTTACTATACTATGTCGTTTTTATGATTTTTTTTTGCCTTACTATAATATGACTTTTTATGCCTTACTACACTATGATGATTTTGTGACTTTTTATGCCTTACTATACTATGACGTGTTACGCCTTACTACACTATGATGATTTTGTGACTTTTTATGCCTTACTATAGTATGACGTTTTTATGACTTTTTATGCCTTACTATACTATGACGTTTTTATGACTTTTTATGCCTTAATATACTATGTCGTTTTTATGAATTTTTATGCCTTACTATATTATGACTTTTTATGCCTTACTATACTATGACGTTTTTATGACGTTTTATGCCTTCCTATACTATGTCGTTTTTATGAATTTTTTTGCCTTACTATACTATGACGTTTTTATGACTTTTTATGCCTTACTATACTATGACGTTTTTATGACGTTTTATGCCTTACTACACTATGACGTTTTTATGACGTTTTTATGAATTTTTTTGCCTTACTATACTATGACTTTTTATGTCTTACTATACTATGTCGTTTTTATGAATTTTTTTGCCTTACTATACTATGATGTTTTTTTGACTTTTTATGCCTTACTATACTATGTCGTTTTTATGAATTTTTTTGCCTTACTATACTATGATGCTTTTTTGACTTTTTATGCCATACTATACTATGACGTTTTTCTTTACTTTTTATGCCTCGATATATTATCACTTTTTATGCCTTACTATACTATGTCGTTTTTATGAATTTTTTTGCCTTACTATAATATGACTTGTTATGCCTTACTATACTATGACTTTTCATGCCTTACTATACTATGATGTTTTTTTTACTTTTTATGCCTTTGTCGTTTTTATGACTTTTTATGCCTTACTATACTATGACGTTTTTTTTTACTTTTTATGCCTTACTATACTATGACGTTTTTATGACGTTTTATGCCTTCCTATACTACATCGTTTTTATGATTTTTTTTGCCTTACTATAATATGACTTTTTATGCCTTACTACACTATGACGTTTTTATGACGTTTTATGCCTTACTATACTATGTCGTTTTTATGATTTTTTTTGCCTTACTATAATATGACTTTTTATGCCTTACTACACTATGATGATTTTGTGACTTTTTATGCCTTACTATACTATGACGTGTTACGCCTTACTACACTATGATGATTTTGTGACTTTTTATGCCTTACTATAGTGTGACGTTTTTATGACTTTTTATGCCTTACTATACTATGACGTTTTTATGACTTTTTATGCCTTAATATACTATGTCGTTTTTATGAATTTTTATGCCTTACTATATTATGACTTTTTATGCCTTACTATACTATGACGTTTTTATGACGTTTTATGCCTTCCTATACTATGTCGTTTTTATGAATTTTTTTGCCTTACTATACTATGACGTTTTTATGACTTTTTATGCCTTACTATACTATGACGTTTTTATGACGTTTTATGCCTTACTATACTATGTCGTTTTTATAATTTTTTTGGCTTACTATACTATGACTTTTTATGTCTTACTATACTATGTCGTTTTTATGAATTTTTTTGCCTTACTATACTATGATGTTTTTTTGACTTTTTATGCCTTACTATACTATGTCGTTTTTATGAATTTTTTTGCCTTACTATACTATGATGCTTTTTTGACTTTTTATGCCATACTATACTATGACGTTTTTCTTTACTTTTTATGCCTCGATATATTATGACTTTTTATGCCTTACTATACTATGTCGTTTTTATGAATTTTTTTGCCTTACTATACTATGACTTTTTATGCCTTACTATACTATGTTGTTTTTATGAATTTTTTTGCCTTACTATAATATGACTTGTTATGCCTTACTATACTATGACTTTTCATGCCTTACTATACTATGATGTTTTTTTTACTTTTTATGCCTTACTATACTATGACGTTTTTTTTTACTTTTTATGCCTTACTATACTATGACGTTTTTATGACGTTTTATGCCTTCCTATACTACATCGTTTTTATGATTTTTTTTGCCTTACTATAATATGACTTTTTATGCCTTACTACACTATGACGTTTTTATGACGTTTTATGCCTTACTATACTATGTCGTTTTTATGATTTTTTTTGCCTTACTATAATATGACTTTTTATGCCTTACTACACTATGATGATTTTGTGACTTTTTATGCCTTACTATACTATGACGTGTTACGCCTTACTACACTATGATGATTTTGTGACTTTTTATGCCTTACTATAGTATGACGTTTTTATGACTTTTTATGCCTTACTATACTATGACGTTTTTATGACTTTTTATGCCTTAATATACTATGTCGTTTTTATGAATTTTTATGCCTTACTATATTATGACTTTTTATGCCTTACTATACTATGACGTTTTTATGACGTTTTATGCCTTACTATACTATGACGTTTTTTTAACTTTTTATGCCTCGATATATTATGACTTTTTATGCCTTACTATACAATGACGTTTTTATGACGTTTTATGCCTTACTATACTATGTCGTTTTTATAATTTTTTTGCCTTACTATAATATATTTTTTTGACTTTTTATGCCTTACTATACTATGACTTTTTATGCCTTACTATACTATGTCGTTTTTATGAATTTTTTTGCCTTACTATACTATGATGTTTTTTTGACTTTTTATGCCTTACTATACTATGTCGTTTTTATGAATTTTTTTGCCTTACTATACTATGATGCTTTTTTGACTTTTTATGCCATACTATACTATGACGTTTTTCTTTACTTTTTATGCCTCGATATATTATGACTTTTTATGCCTTACTATACTATGACGTTTTTATGACTTTTTATGCCTTGATATATTATGACTTTTTATGCCTTACTATACAATGACTTTTTATGCCTTAATATACTGACATTTTATGCCTTACTATACTATGTCGTTTTTATAATTTTTTTGCATTACTATAATATGACTTTTTATGCCTTACTATACTATGACTTTTTATGCCTTACTATACTATGTCGTTTTTATGAATTTTTTTGCCTTACTACACTATGTTTTTTTGACTTTTTATGCCTTACTATACTATGACTTTTTATGCCTTACTATACTGACGTTTTTTTTACTTTTTATGCCTCGATATATTATGACTTTTTATGCCTTACTATACTATGACGTTTTTATGACTTTTTGTGCCTTACTATACTATGACGTTTTTTTTTGACTTTTTATACCTTACTATAATATATTTTTTTGACTTTTTATGCCTCACTATATTATGACTTTTTATGCCTTACTATACTATGACGTTTTTATGACTTTTTATGCCTTACTATACTACGACGTTTTTATGACTTTTTATGCCTTACTATACTATGACGTTTTTATGACTTTTTATGCCTTACTATATTATGACGTTTTTATGACGTTTTATGCCTTACTATAATATGACTTTTTATGCCTTACTGTACTATGACTTTTTATGCCTTACTATACTATGAAGTTCTCATGACTTTTTATGCCTTACTATACTATGTTTTTTTGACTTTTTATGCCTTACTATACTATGACTTTTTATGCCTTACTATACTGACGTTTCTTTTACTTTTTATGCCTCGATATATTATGACTTTTTATGCCTTACTATACTATGACGTTTTTATGACTTTTTGTGCCTTACTATACTATGACGTTTTTTTTTGACTTTTTATACCTTACTATAATATATTTTTTTGACTTTTTATGTCTCACTATATTATGACTTTTTATGCCTTACTATACTATGACGTTTTTATGACTTTTTATGCCTTACTATACTACGACGTTTTTATGACTTTTTATGCCTTACTATACTATGTCGTTTTTTTGACTTTTTATGCCTTACTATATTATGACGTTTTTATGACGTTTTATGCCTTACTATAATATGACTTTTTATGCCTTACTGTACTATGACTTTTTATGCCTTACTATACTATGAAGTTCTCATGACTTTTTATGCCTTACTATACTATAACTTCTTATGCCTTAATATACTGACATTTTATGCCTTACTATAATATGACGTTTTATGCCTTACTGTACTATGAAATTTTTTTTTACTTTTTATGCCTTAATATACTATGACGTTTTTGTGACTTTTTATGCCTATATGATGCCATAATATACTATGAAATTTTTATTGTTTAATTTTTATGCCCTACTATACTGTGATGTTTATATACCATTTTGGTGCACATTTTTAATGTATATGTGTATGTAAGCATGATAGTATTCATTTATCTACAAGTGAAGTATTCAGTTATGTCCTCGGAGACATCTCATACTCACCTGGTAGAGCACGCATCGTATAGGTTTAATCCCTGTGGTAAATGGCCATGGTCTGAGTCTGACACCTGGCCCTCTGCTGCATGACATCCTTTTTCTTTTTCCTACTCAAACCTCTTCAATTCATGAGTTTTGCATGTTTACAAAAAGACAATTGTCCAAATCCACAATGCAAAATGTTATCTTCATTGTTTTTCAGTTATTTGGAGTATTTAGTGGAATAGGTTTATTTATTAATGTATCAATTTAGTTTTTTACTTTTGTACTTATTTTCATGTATGCATCACAGGGCTGTTCCTCTCTTTGAACAGCAGGGGTCCCCACTGAGCTCTGATATAAAGAGCTTCAATAATGAACCATGTTTCCATACAACTGCTTCACTTCACCCTCACTACAAAATACAGTTTCCATAAATACAGTCATGATTTTTCCATCTTTACTGAACTGACTGAACTGGATGGACATGATCAAAGTTAATTTGCCTTTAAAAATGCATCAAAGTGGGGGTGTCCTGGTCCTGGTGACCTGTATTTACAACATCCCCGGTCCTGCCAGAGTCCTTGGTTGCATGTCATCCCATCAACATTACCCAAAGCCCAACAGTACATAGAGCTGATACACCTGAGCTGGAAATGACATATTCCATCAACTGTATCAAAAATAAAAAGCTGTATCACTTATCTTTGTACATATTAATATTATTTTCCATTAAGTTTGGATTTTCATGCACAAACACATTATATATTTTTCTTGTACTGTACAAGATAAACAAGGACAAATGTCATTTCCACGGCGACATGATGGAACAGTGATCAGCACTGTCACGTCACAGCAAAAAGTTTCTGGGTTCAAACCTGGAACCAACAGGTTCATCAGTGACTCTAAATCACCTGTAGGAGCGAATGTTTCTGTAAATCATCCCTGTGCAGCTGATGGATGTCATGTCCAGCTCTTAAGTAAACAGTAAATCATTTTTATGCTGCAACCAGTATTTGTATTTTTCAGAGATTTATTTTTAACAGAACCACACACTGATCTGTGTGACGTGAATATAATTATACATAAGAACAAACTTATGCTGTGATGAAATAAGAAAGCAGATGACACTGTACAAAGAAATATAAGAAATAAACATTCATTCATTAGTGTCTGACGATATACAGTAGACAAACTGCATCAACTCAATTCAACTCAACTCATTTAGTCTCTTAATCACCACAAAAATCCATAAAATAAAATCAGACTCAAGACGAACACTGTGATTAATGAGTCAACTAAAACATAATAACATAATACAAGCACGGGCTCGGCCTACATGGTTGGATGTCCTAAAGAAAATGACAAAAAGTAAATACGTATATATATATGACATGGCCAAAGTTACATCTTATTGAAACAAAGGTGCACTCTTAAAAACTGTCATGTTGTGTACTGTGTACACATTGTAATATAATTACAACCACTTTAGATCTGAATTATTTTCCTAATGCTGCTTGCTGATGCATTCGTCTTCGTCCTGACTACCAAGTTGTAAAACTTTTTTTTTCGATCAATTTTTTATTGTATATCAGTATATCACACAAGTGTAAACATTATACATTTTACATGTTTTCTCCTCTTTTCCACTCCCCCCATAATGTCACATATGTACAATCTTAAACTTTGCGAGATCTACTATGGAAAAGGTTACAATGTTACGGTAAAGGTTACGTCATCATAAACAATTAACAGTCGTAATAACTGAACTCTCCCCCACCCCTTTACCCCAGTAGCGACCCCTGAAAGGGGTTTTTCAGCTATAGCATCCAGTGATAGAACCGAGCACGGAGAATCAATACTGCTAGCTGAATGGATAATGTGCAATAAGCGACGCATGTTGTCCGATGCTTGACGAGTCTTAATAAAGCCAGTATGATCATTATGAATTAATTTTGTGAGATTTACTTCTAGTCGGGTTGCGAATACTTTGGCATATTATTTAACATCACTATTCAAAAGAGAAAGGGGTCTATAATTATCACATTGAGACAGGTCTTTACTTGGTTTTGGAAGTACAGAGATTATGGCCGCGTTGACGCATACATTGAATGCACCCTTATGAATTGCTGCATTAATCATTTCCAGCAGCGGTTTTCCCAATACATCCAAGAAGGCGAGGTATAACTCTGGCGGAATTCCATCCCATCCTGGTGACTTATCCTTCTTCATACTAACAAGAGCCAACCTTAACTCTTCTAAGGATATAGGGTCATTGAGGAACTCGGCTTCATCGTTTGATAGGGAGGGCAGATCTAACCCCTGAAAGAAACAGGTACATTTACCAGGGTCAATGGGATTTCAGATGCATACAGAGTGGAATAAAAAGTCTTGAATTCAGTATTAATGTCGTGGGGGTCGCTCAAAGTACCAGTAGGAGTTTTTATGGCCGCGATATTTGAGTATTTCTCATTATTTTTCAATCTCAAAGATAGAAGGTGGCTAGGCCTGGCTCCATTAAAGTTGTATGTCCTTCTTGTCCTATGTATCAAAAACTCTGCCCTGTGTCTTAACAGAGAATTCAACTCAGTTCTCGTTATGGTTATTCTTCGTTGAAGCGCCTCAGAGTATGAGGCCTGTTGTTGGGCCTCTAGTTGGGTGAGAGTAGTCTCCAGCTCAGTTATTTTCTTAATTCTGTTTTTGTTTAGATGAGAAGAATAAGTGACGGAGGAGTCTCTGATGCAGCCCTTAATCGCATCCCACCCAAATCTTTGGTCATCTACAGAACCTACATTTATATTTATAAAGATATTTAAATTCTCTCTAAGAAAGTACAGGAAGTCTTCATTCTCCAGGAGAGAAGTATTGAACCACCACCGCGGCGCTCTGGTAGGCGTACCCTGAAGTGGGAAACGTGCTGCAACAATGCTATGATCAGATAGAGAGCAGGGTTTGATTAAAACATCATGTATCTCTGAGAAAGACGCATGTGAAGCCAGTATATAATCTATTCTGGAGTAATTTCAATGTCTTGCTAAATAAAAAGTATACTGTTTAGATGTGGGATTGACAGCATGGTACAGGTCTGTTAGAACAAGTGCAGATAGAAATTTTTGAAAATCTGTGGATGCACGTGATTGATTGTGTGTGAGACGTTGCACTGATTTATCCAGTGTCATGTACGCAAAGCAATTCATGTCTGCACCAAGAATCAGAGAAAAATCTTGTAGCTGCAGTAGGGTTGCAGTTAAGTTTGGAAAAAACTCTGATTCATATTGAGATGGCGCATAAACAGAAATAAAAGCGAAATTGCGCCCAGCTATGACAGTCTTGATATAGGAAACCCTGCCATCATCACCACCATATTTCTCCATCACAGTAATGGGGAGGTTGCATTTTAATACTACTAATGAGCCCCTGGTTTTTGTATCTAGAGATGCAGCCACATAGTGATGCTTGTTTGTAAAGCGATTAATATCTATAGATCTTAAATGAGACTCTTGTATGAAAGCAACATCAACACACTGTCTGTGCAATAGATCTAGAGAAGCTGTGCATTTAAACTGGCCATTCAGCCCATTAATGTTCCAGCTAATAACATGTATACTACACATGTTGACTACCAGTAGCTAATGTATTGTTATACCTTTTCATTCGGGAGAGGAGACATAATATGCACCCTAATGCAGGTAACAGATAACAATAAGTAATCAGAGTAAAGAGAGAGATCCATCCCACCCCAAAAAACCCAGTCGCCATAGAACTGACCACTCTCCAAAGAACGGGAGAGGGTAAAACCAAATAGTCCCACACTTGAACATAAGAACATAAGAACATAGAAAATAATAACAAGGACTGCAAACTTCTCCCAGGGAGTCTAAACTCACCCCCACGTCGGACTCGTACACAGGACTACAGGACCATATATGTAATTCTTGAAGGTCATATCTCTGTCCACACACTAGGCAATGAACAGCTGTATCATGTAAACATTTTCATGACCAATTAAAAAACAAAAACTTAATAGGAGCCATAGGCCTAATAATGCAAGGTCTATAGTAATCATATAAATCAAATCAGCTCCTCTATACCAGACAGAATGGCAGTTCATTCTTTTAAAGAGTCTATGAGATCCCTCACCTCCTGCGGATTGTTGAACAGGTGGATCGCTTCTCCGCATATCACTTTAAGTTTCGCTGGGTAGTGCAGAAAGGTGCAAAAGTTCAGCTTTTGAAGAGCATCCATTGCAGTGGAAAAGGCCAGCCTACGCTTTTAAGTAAACGGGCTATAGTCAGGGGTGAAGCGGATGGCTTTGCTCTCGATTTCCACAACAGCACTCCGACATGTAGTTTAGGAGATGCGATGTCTCTGCAGTTTCAGGAACTCCGTGCACATGTATGTTGTCTCTGCGAGACCTGTCCTCCATGTCTGCAATTTTCTCCTCCAGTCGGTCATGCTGTGCAGTAAACCTTTTAACAGATGCTGAAAGCTAGCTGTCCACCTCTGCCAAACGGTTCCCGTCTTTCTCCAAACACATCATACACTCCGAAATGCGCATGGCCAACATCTCGCCCCGAATAACAGCGACTTGAGCATCCATCAACTCCTGCGTCTTGCTTGTCAGCTGCGTCACCACATCTTGTCTGAGTGTAGGGATAGCCTCCTTCATAGCTTCTGCAACCGCTAGCTTAAAAATGTTAGCTAGTCCCTCGTTGTCGAATGACGGGGCTGTAACTGGCTGTTTGCCTGCTGCCTTTCTTGAACTTGTCGCCATTTCGTTGTGTAAAAAGTGAAATAAAACAGCGAAACCGAAAAAAAAAAAAAAAAAAAGAACAGTTTATGGTACGCAAATAAAGTGAAAATCTGGGGGGATGCTGCGGAGCCGCAAAGGAGGCGTCCTACATCCCCCGCAACGGTCACGTGACTCTAAGTTGTTCTATTGGCTCAGAGCTCTGAAGTGTCGATGCCTATTTCAGAAATACATAACATAATAGTAATGTTAAAGACAACATCAGCCCAAAAAAAGAATATGTCCATTTTCTTCTCTTACGATGGTACTCATCTTGGAGTTTTCTGAAGCTTGTTTTCTCCTCCTCCAGGTTCTGTTTTAGATCCTGATTCATTCGTTCCCACATGTCCTTTTTTTCCTTATCCCAGACCTCTCGATCTCTCTTCATATCTTTTCTACTCTGCTCCAGTTTCCTCTCAGCAGTTTCCTTTTGCTCTCTTTCTGACTGAACTCTTTTCTCTGAAGCTTCCAGTTTTCTTTTCCAATCCTGACGTAGAGTTTCTTCTTGTTTTTTCCGTCTCTTTTCGTATTCCTCTCGTTCTTTCTTTCTCTCCTCACGCTCTTTGTTGATGCGTTCGTCTTTGTCCTTCAGCTGTTTTGACCTTAGTTTTCTCTCCTGTTCAATTTCTCCTCTCTGATCACTGACTTTCCTTTTCAGTTTTTTCAATTCTTCCTCATGTTTTCTCTTCATCTCCTTCATCTCTTCTTCCTTCTCTTTCCTCATCCTCTCCACTTGTATTTTTGTGGATTCCTCTGTGTCATCAAACATCTCAGCACTGAAGCAGCTGCCACCATTTTGCGTCACCATGGTTTCGATCTTGGTCAGCAGCTCCTGGACTTGTGTGCGGTTTGTTTCATCTTTGTTATTAAAGACCTGATATCTTCCTCCACAGTCGTTTATTAGTTGTTTGACAAAGACGTCACAATCTTTAAGGTAACTCTCAAATGACTGATCTTTCAGTTCATCTCCTCTGGTGAATATAATGATGATGAAATCTCCAGACTTTCTCCCAAAATATTTCTTGATCAGTTCCACAGACTCTTTCTCCTCTGGTGTGAAGTTCCCGATCTGCAGAACCAGTAAGAACACATGAGGTCCAGGAGCCAACATGCCGAAGCATCTCTGAAGCTCCTGTTTCATTTGATCATCAGAGAGAGTTGTATCAAACAAGCCGGGAGTGTTGACCACAACAACAGGCCGTCCATCAATCTCTCCAGTTGCTGTTTCACAAGACGTGGTCGGTGGTTTTGGGGCGATTCTGGTTTTGAATTGGTTTTTGCCCAAAATGGTGTTTGCTGTTGCACTCTTCCCACTGCCAGTCTTCCCAATCAGCACCATCCTGAGAGGCTCTCTGCTCTGCCTCTCATCATCACCTCCCATCCCACTCCTCTGTCTGACACCCTGAAGCTCAGCTTTGAGTTGTGAAACCTTCTCCATCTGAGCCTTGGTGAACATGTCCTTTGTGAAGCATCTGGATCCTTCAACTCTCATCTTGTCCACAGCGTCCAACATCTCAGAGATCTGATGTTTGTTCTTGACGTTGACAACAACAGATCTTCCTCCACAGCTCTGAAGCAGCTCCTGGATGTCTCTGTTCTTTCTTATAAAGTCAACAACAGCTGGAGCTGCAGGATCTGACTCCACAGTGAACAGAATCATGGTGAAGTCATTGACTGGAGAGCTGAATGTGTTCTGGATGGTCTCTAACTCTTTCTTGTCTTCATCAGTGAGGGGACCCACAGGTAGGACCAGGATGAAGGCATGGACGCCCTCAGGATCACAGAGGGAGATACACCTGAGTGATTCCTCCATCACTTCCTCCTGAGGTTTTCCATACAAGGCAGGAAGCTGCACCAGGGAAACCTGACGTCCTCTCACCTCTCCCTGATGTTTAACACACTCTGATGAGTTGGAGACTGAATGAAGCTCTGTCTGACCTAAAATGGCCTTGGCTGCTGAAGTCTTCCCTGCTCCTCTCCTCCCACACAGAACCAGGTTTAAAGCTGGTTTCATGTGTTCAGACTTTAGTGTCATGGTTAAACCTGGATCCTCATCCTCAAACACATCACAGCTCAGATGATCTCCACTGTTTTCCTTTGCAGTTTGACCCAAGCGTGTTAACAGCTCTGAAAGTTCAAGGTTCTTCTGCCACAAGTATCTGTACCTACACCTTCTGATCATGTCTTTTAACAGTGGATGGTATGTGTAGTTTTCAGCTGAACTCTCTTCTCTGGGTGTTGATATCAGAACCAGTGAATGATCAAATGATTGATCACTGAAGAGTTTCAGGACTCTGCAGAGCTTCAGTTTCTGTTCCTCAGTGAAGTCTTCAGGCTGTAGAACCAGCAGGAACACATGAGGTCCAGGATTAGAGAGACTCACACAGTTTCTCACATGTTCTGTCAGTTTGTGTTCAGTGATGTTGTAATGCAGCAGATCTGGGGTGTTGATGAGAACTATGTGTTTCTCCTTCAAGAGTCCTCTGACTCTCTGACAGCAGTCTGGTTCTTCCTCAGTGTTGAACTCAGTCTTTCCCAGTATGAAGTTCCCCACTGAACTCCTCTCAGACCAGCTGTTCCCCAGCAGAACAACCCTCAGCTCAGACACTGAAAACAAAGAAGTGAATTAGAAAGATGAACTAGCACTAGTACCTTGACCTGAAATTAGGGATTAGGGATGTCAGATAACTCACTTGCTGCCAAAATCCAGACAGTATATACACATAACAGTACTTGTTTTTGTACAGTACCATAGGTAGATACGAAGATAAGAAGAAGGAGGCACAGTAAACAATAACCACAACAAGTGCATGTGGTAGCAACAGGTCCACCTCAACTTGTGAACGAGAAACACGCCAATACTAGCGTATGGAGATCATTTGAATTTAACGCAGCTCTTCGGGGACAAGACATGGGTACCGAAACCTGGTATTGAACTGGCCCCGGGGCTTAAGACCGGAGTATCGATAAGCTTTGACGTTATCGGTTTAAGTATCTATTGGTACTTGAGAAATTAAGAAAACAGATTTCCTGTTTACTATTGCGACAAAAAATTCTTCCACACATTTTATTTCACAAACTCCATTTCGGATGAAGACATTCATCTATTAGTGATGCATTTTCTCTGTTCCTAATCCAGAGGAGAGACCTCTCTCTCTCTCTCTCTCTCTCTCTCTCTCTCTCTCTCTCTCTCGGGGCCGGTGTTTGATTTCAAATCATGACCTTTGTTAAAAGTGGTATTTGTTGTGCCAAACCTCATTCTATCCAGAGTCATTTGATTCTGGATATGACTTCATTTACGGGCTTCAGCTAAAAACGTCTTGGTCATGATTCAGTTGTAAAGACACGGCACTTTTGTCCGTTTGGTAACACAACTACTGAAGCACTTGCTGCTCTGATAACAGTTCCAGAAAAACTTTAAGTCACTTTGGAAGATAAAACATCTAAACACAGTCAAAGCTGATGAACTCACTGTAAGGGGGAAGCCATGGGAGGCTGCTGCTGTGGCTCAGAGGTCTCTCCCTCACTTCCTCTGTAAGAAAACAGAACAATAACATTTCAGAAAAGTCAAACCTCAGTCAAATTAACATTCAGATTCCTTTATACCGTCGAGCCTTCCTTCAGAAGAGAATATATATATATATATATATATATATATGATATATACATTTTTAAACATATCAAATAAATGATCAATAATTATTGATATTCCTATTATTTTCAGTGTGTGTTCTCCTCAGCAAATCATCTCATGCCTGTCATCATTCTTCCTAACACATGTCCCATAAAAGAGATGGGCCACAACTTCCACAATCCTTGTTACATATTAAATAATACTGTTCATTCCTCTACCTCTGAACAAATAAAAAGAGATGTTGCATATTTCTGCTGTAAATCTGACCGTACTCACCAGATGTTGCAGCAGCGGCCATATTGTCACTGTGCTGGAAACACCAGAAGAAGCTCAGCTGGAGACCAACATTTGGTTTTCAAAATGCTGAAAACACAAAAGAACAAAAGGTTTGAAGGTCGTTCTCCAGGACACTTTTAACAACCGGGGGCAGCTCAGTCACTCCTCTCTATAAATGATCAAACCAACTTTATGGGTCAATACCATAACTGCTGCAGACACAGGTGTGATGACACTGAAGACACTGAATCATACAAGACTACAACACTAATCTAGATTCCTTTTCCTGTCCTCGTCTCTGTTTCTTTGGTTTAAGAAAACCAAATCCTACAAAGTCTCTTAAAACACATCAGATGCTAAAAGGCAAAAAGTGAAAAACAAATTGACAGTTGACCTCTCATACAGGGAAAGCACAGGTTAGAAAAACATTCACAGCTGCATTCCATGTAGGAGTTTGTTCCAGTATTGTGCATATTGTTTTTGGGTCGTCTATCTGTCCATACGTATGTACACACAGCAACGCCTCGACGGAACTTATTCAACTTCAAATTCACTTGGACTCAAGGATGAACTGACTGACTCAATTATGAGTTTTTCGACCACCTGAGAACCCCTTCCTTGCTCACCTGGAAAAGGCCAGTGTGGGACGATCCACGGTTCCTACTTGAGACTCTTAGTATTGCAATATTAAGCGCTTTAGTCAAGTGGCAGCTATCTCACGTTATTTTGTTAAATTACTGCACACGTACTGTATGTGTCTGATTTGTGTACATGTCTGGCCCGTTGTTTGTCTATTGTTTATGTGTTCTCACTAATTGTTTATGTTCAAAATGCAAACAAATACAATATTAATAAAGTTATTTTCTTCTGTCACACCGTGACCTCAGAAAACACATTTTTGTCCATAACTCACAAATCCATACAATAATTATGACACAAAAGTCTATGACCAGATGTGAGGACATTTTATATCCAAAAGGTCAAAGGTCATTTTCACTGTGACATCAAAATGTTATGCAAAAACACTAATAGTCATTATTCAACACTGTAAGTCAGGATGGACTTGGCTGGTTGGCGGAGGAAACAAGGAAGAGGTGATTCTAGTTTTATTTGATTCTTTTTCTCTTTATCTGTTGAAACCGCATCTTGAAGTGGAGATTTTAAAAATAATCCTGCTGCAGGCCTCTAAGGCCAAGCTCTCCATCTTCACCTGTTAGATGTATTAGAGGTATAACTTGCCTGGTAGCAGCAGTAGCAATACTGTAGTAGCTGTAACACTTCCACAGACAGTGAGCAGCAGCAGGAACACAGGTGTGTACAGAGCCGTAGGCCAGAAGCCTCACAGTATATTTCTTACTGGATCTCCTTCCTTATTCTTTCTCTGGTGAAAACAGAAACAGTTTTAAGTGAAATATATATTTAAAGTTATACTAACTGCCAAACTCTTTAACATGTCATTCAAAAAAACTGTTTCCATTTCCAATCATTTACTTCCTGTACAACATGTTTGCCACACTCACCTAAAACAGCTGCTGTTTCAGCCTGTTATATATATATATATATATATATACAGTGTATATATATATATATATATATATATATATACAGGCTGAACATGTATACACATACATATAATGTGAGTTATGGTTATGTTCATTCCTGGTTTTCCGGTTATAATTTCGTCAGCCTGCTTTTAAGCTGTTGTCACCGCGTGACCCTGCACCGCAATCAATCATTCACAATCACTTTGAATTACTTTCTAACCTCATGACGATATAAAAACTTTATAATACAAGTGTTTCGATCCATCAACACTGAATCTTAATATCTATATATTTCGTTTATTCCTGTGTTTGTAGTGGATTTCACTCACCAGCTGATTCTTTCTGCGCCATCGCTCCAACGATCAAAGTGAAAGTAAAATTCGCGACTTTTAAAAGTTTTAAATCGGTTATTTCCTCAAGTTCAGATGAATCTTTACAAGATTAAAAGTTGCCTAAATATGTAAATGATAAATCTTGAAGATAAATTCAACAGGGAAACAAAACTATCTCCTACTGAACCTACTCAACCTAACATGTCCGTCCTGAATTACTTTTTTTCCTTTTGAAATTTGCCCCAACCTTCATTCAAACAGGTCGTTCATGTCGGTGCTCCACCTGCTGGACACAGTATTTATTCAAACCATTTTATTTGCCACTAGCGGATTAATATTAAATCGAACGAGCCATTTCTAATTTCATTCATATCAAACTCACATTACTTTGATAACCAGTCCCATAAAGTAAACAGAAATGCAGGATATCTGTGGTTCATACATTCTTGCGGGATAAAAAGGAAATGCAATAAAAGGTTAAAATGTAAAGGAAATATAATTAAAAGGCAGAGTGAAAAACATTTAGATGGTGGGCAGATGGTATTTCTACTTGTTGTTACAAAAACTAATTTATAAATTACATTCCCACCTCATAAGTTACTGGGAACAAATACAGAGTGCAAAAGGGAAATTGTCAGAATCCACAAGCAAAATATTATATTTATTGTTTTTCTATTATTTGCAATTTTCAATGGAAGGTTTATTTATTAAAGTATCAATTTATTTATTTATTAAATCATTCATGTATTAATTTATCAATTCATTCATTTTTGCTTCAAGGAGAATCATGTCAGTTTGTTGTGAAACATTTTTCATCACATTGCTTTACCTCTCTTTGACCAGCAGAGGTCGCCACTGAGCTCTGATTTGTAAATCAGTACAATTTGTATAATACAACTGTGTTGAAAGAGTCACTTCATCCTCATTACCATAAATACAGGCCGTGCCCCTTTCCACTCATATAGTTTGATAATTCTGTAATGATTTTTCCATCTTGACTGAACTGACTGAACTGGATGGACACGATCAAAGTTAATTTGCCTTTAAAAATGCATCAAAGTGGGGGTGTCCTGGTCCTGGTGACCTGTATTTACAACATCCCCGGTCCTGCCAGGGTCCTTGGTTGCATGTCATCCCATCAACATTACCCAAAGCCCAACAGTACATAGAGCTGATACACCCGAGCTGGAAATGACATATTCCATCAACTGTATCAAAAATAAAAAGCTGTATCACTTATCTTTGTACATATTAATATTATGTTCCATTAAGTTTGGATTTTCATGCACAAACACATTATATATTTTTCTTGTACTGTACAAGATAAACAAGGACAAATGTCATTTCCACGGCGACATGGTGGAACAGTGATCAGCACTGTCACGTCACAGCAAAAAGGTTCTGGGTTCAAACCTGGAACCAACAGGTCCATCAGTGACTCTAAATCACCTGTAGGAGCGAATGTTTCTGTAAATCATCCCTGTGCAGCTGATGGATGTCATGTCCAGCTCTTAAGTAAACAGTAAATCATTTTTATTCTGCAACCAGTATTTGTATTTTTCAGAGATTTATTTTTAACAGAACCACACACTGATCTGTGTGACGTGAATATAATTATACATAAGAACAAACTGAGGCTGTGATGAAAGAAGAAAGCAGATGACACTGTACAAAGAAATATAAGAAATAAACATTCATTCATTAGTGTCTGACGATATACAGTAGACAAATTGTACAGGCAACTCAAGACTAACACTCTGATTAATGAGTCAACAAAAATTCAACATAATACAAGCTCGAGTTCGGCCTACATGGTTGGATGTCCCAAAAAAAAAAGACAAAAAGTAAATACGTGTATATATATATATATATGACATGGCCAAAGTTACATCTCATTGAAACAAAGGTGCACTCTTAAAAACTGTCATGTATACCTTCAAGTTTTCCATAGAATAAAATACATAAAGATCTTCTGAAACGGTGTGTACAATAGTGTGTGTAATTATGTACACAATATATCTACACAATACATATAGTGGCTGGTATGAAGCAGGTGCGCTTTTTCATATTTTGAAATTAATTGAAATTAGTTATACCACTAATACAATGTCTTTTGATGAAGACCAGTTCCAGTGTTTCCAGTCTCTCTACAGCCTAGCAGAGTTGTGAGACACATAGAGATAAAAAACAAAAAACAAAACATATGAATCTTCTCATTTATCTCTAACCGCTGCAAAGAAGTGAATTTCCAGTGAGCAGTGGTATTTACATTACACTTACTGATGGTAGTAACTACTATCTACTGTTATCTCTTCTTAGCTAGTTAGCACAGGCCTCTCCTGGAATTCATACACACTTTTGATCAGACTTTTAAAGGTGTTTGAACCATGAATATGACAATATTAAAAATGTTATATCCATGAATAACTATTGAAATACTAGATATACTACTATTGGATTACTAGTGTGCATGTAAAAGCAATGACTGAGAGGACGGGACCTCTGAAGAGAGGGACACTTCTGGCCACTGGAGTTACTGTAAGATAGCAATTGATGATTAGTAAATATTTCTAAACTGCGACATTAAGTCTTTTTCTACATATTCTATATAGAGAAGATGAGACCTGTGGGTCCGGAGGCTTTAATTACTCACCAGTATTTAGAACTGTATTTTATATTTTTAAATATATTTTATGTTACTTGATCATCGCTGCTTTTAAGCACCAGAAATGTGATTTTACAGGTTTAACCAACTCATTTCAAAGTAGCTGTATCCTTGTTGTTGAGTTTCCAGCCACATTGGAAAATTAAAACAATTACTTTTGTCCATTTTCATTTTAAGTCACATAGTAAACTGGGGTTTGAGGAAACCTATTCGACAACCAGAGAACTGAATGTAGAAGACATAAAGGTGTTTGCACATCAGGAACGACTTCAGGAGGATTTTTCAGAGGTGACTTTAAAAGTATAATATGCAGGACTTAAAGTAAAAGAAACAATGCATAGACTCATATAACAATACAAAAGTAATCCGTAAATTTGAACATAACCACTGTGAAACTATCAGAGAATGACATTATATTTCTCTGATTCACTGCTTTGTTCTCACAAACGCCGCTTCCTCTCTTTATTCTCGCTTGACCACCGCTGCTCTCTCGCACTTGCTCATTGCAAACGTTGTATAGTGTGTTTAGAAAAATCATATAGTATACCTTTAATGCACCACAGACATTCACATTGTTAGTTGGCTGGCTAGTTTCTATTGTCTTTCCTCTCTGTATTTTACTCCTAGTGTAAACTTTATAAATAGACCTTTATCTGCAAAGTCTATGTCAAACGTTACCTTTTACCTGACTAGCAAGTTGTAAAACTCTTCTTCTTCTCTTCTTTTGGCTTAGGACTCTGTAGTGTGTGAGTATACCTATCTAAGAAATAACATATAACATAATTCAGCTATTACAAGTGATATTAGAATAAACAGTTCTCCTGTTGGAGATTTCTGTATCTTGTTTTCTCGTCCTCCAGATTCTGTTCAAGTTCGAGAATTTTTTTCCCCATGTCCTTTCTTTCCTTATCCCAGGACTCTTGATCTCTCTTCATCTCTTCTACAACTCTTCTACTCTGCTCCAGATTCCTCTCAGCAGTTTCCTTTTGCTCTTTTTCTGACTGAACTCTTTTCTCTGAAGCTTCCAGTTTTCCTCTCCATTCCTGTTGTAGAGTTTCTTCTTGTTTTTTCCATCTCTTTTCCTCTTCATCTCGTTCTTTCTTTCTCTCCTCACAGTCTTTGTTGATGCGTTCGTCTTTCTCCTTCAGCTGTTTTGCTCTTAGTTCTTTCTCCTGTTCAATTTCTCCTCTCAGTGTTTTCAATTCTTCCTCATGTTTTCTCTTCATCTCCTTCATCTCTTCTTCCTTCTCTTTCCTCATCCTCTCCACTTGTATTTTTGTGGATTCCTCTGTGTCATCAAACATCTCAGCAGTGAAGCAGCTGCCACCATTTTGCGTCACCATGGTTTCGATCTTGGTCAGCAGCTCCTGGACTTGTGTGCGGTTTGTTTCATCTTTGTTATTAAAGACCTGATATCTTCCTCCACAGTCGTTTATTAGTTGTTTGACAAAGTCGTCACAATCTTTAAGGTAACTCTCAAATGACTGATCGTCCAGTTCTTCTCCTCTGGTGAATATAATGATGGTGAAATCTCCAGACTTTCTCCCAAAATATTTCTTGATCAGTTCCACAGACTCTTTCTCCTCTGGCGTGAAGTTCCCGATCTGCAGAACCAGTAAGAACACATGAGGTCCAGGAGCCAATATGCTGAAGCATCTCTGAAGCTCCTGTTTCATTTGATCATCAGAGGAAGTTGTATTGAACAAGGGGGGTGTTTTTACCACAACAACAGGCCGTCCATCAATCTCTCCAGTTGCTGTTTCACAAGACTTGGTTGGTGGTTTTGGGGCAATTCTGGGTTTGAAATGCTTTATGTCCAAAATGGTGTTTGCTGTTGCACTCTTCCCACTGCCAGTCTTCCCAATCAGCACCATCCTGAGAGGCTCTCTGCTCTGCCTCTCATCATCACCTCCCATCCCACTCCTCTGTCTGACACCCTGAAGCTCAGCTTTGAGTTGTGAAACCTTCTCCATCTGAGCCTGGGTGAACATGTCCTTTGTGAAGCATCTGGATTCTTCAGCTCTCATCTTGTCCACAGCGTCCAACATCTCAGAGATCTGCTGTTTGTCCCTGATGTTGACAACAACAGATCTTCCTCCACAGCTCTGAAGCAGATCCTGGATGTCTCTGCTCTTTCTTATAAAGTCAACAACAGCTGGAGCTGCAGGATCTGACTCCACAGTGAACAGAATCATGGTGAAGTCATTGACTGGAGAGCTGAATGAGTTCTGGATGGTCTCTAACTCTTTCTTGTCATCATCAGTGAGGGGACCCACAGGTAGGACCAGGATGAAGGCATGGACGCCCTCAGGATCACAGAGGGAGATACACCTGAGTGATTCCTTCATCACTTCCTCCTGAGGTTTTCCATACAAGGCAGGAAGCTGCACCAGGGAAACCTGACGTCCTCTCACCTCTCCCTGATGTTTAACACACTCTGATGAGCTGGAGACTGAATGAAGCTCTGTCTGACCTAAAATGGCCTCGGCTGCTGAAGTCTTCCCTGCTCCTCTCCTCCCACACAGAACCAGGTTTAAAGCTGGTTTCATGTGTTCAGGCTCTTCAGAGAAGGTGAGGAAGGTTTCTTTGTTTTCACGCACAATGTTCTCAATCTTCAGCATTAACAGCTTGTGGTTACTTTCAACCATGCTATAGTGTCTTCCATCGCAGTCTTTAAGCAGCTCATTCACAGTGGAATGTGTTCCACTTTCCTTGTCTGTCATGACGACCATCGAGTGTTTAAAAGCATCTGGACCAAACAAACTCAGGATGAACTTCAGTGTTCGTCTGTTCTCCTCAGTGAAACCGGAGGGTTTCACTAACAGCAGCAGAACATTTGGTCCAGGAGAACAAAGATTCATGCAGTTTCTTGCCTCTTTTCTCACTTTCTGCTCAGACAAACTGAACATGTCTGATGTTTTTACTACAGTTAGAGATTTTCCTCTCTGCTCTCCACAGGTGGCCACACATTGTTTGATTGGAAAACCTTTGGGGAAATGAAATGCTGGAGCTCCCATAATGAAATTGCCAAGTTTTGTCTTTTTCTTCTCACTTTTCCCGACCAGCAGAATCCTGAGCACAGGCCCTGTAACACAACCAAGAGAAAAAACATACGGTCACAATTCAGAGTTGGTGACAACAGGTGAGTGGACACAAATTCAGCCACTAGGACCAAGCAGGTACTCAATCATGGTGAAAATTGAGCTTTACGGACATCATTGGTACAGCTGTTTAAACAGCTGCTTCACAGGAAGCAAAGGAGGAAAAGGTAGACATATGATAAGGGAAAGGGTGGTCGAAACACAGAAGGGACGTGTAAGAAAAGTTGAATTGAGGGCAAATGGACTTAGACTTAGACCAAGATACTTGAAGATGGTTCACTTCTTATCCACGAGGCTTCTTTGGTTCTGTCTGGTGAAGAGATCTAGATTTAACCTCTGTGTGGGTCATTATCAACCGTGTTGTGCCTGTCATGCCGTCATGCAGTTTGCCGTAAAACGTGAGCGGCGGTCATTCTCACTGGAGTAAACGCAGTTCATGTTCGTGTTCATCATTTGTAAACAGATTCGTTCAGTTAGGCGTTGACAAAAAATATGAACGTGTTCAATGAACGCTGTTCATTGAACAGAAGCCTCTTCAAGTATCTACAACCAAGTCCAGTTGCCCTCAATTCAACTTTTCTTGGATACCCATGACTTGATGACTGAGAATCTTCACAGACAGAAGCTACACATAAGTAGTGATGGTTAAAAGAAGCTGTGAAGCACTAATTCACTGTCAAGCAGTTGTGTTGAAAATGGTCCATAGTTTGAAAACATCTGATAGAGTAAAAAATGGTGATATCTGTTGGCCAAAGGTTTGGTACTGTATATGAGAAGATGGATTACATCTGATACCATGATGAAATAGTTGGGCCAGAATATTAGTGGGATCGCAATATTCATTATTACTATTCCTTTCAATAAAGCGTGTACACCCCCCCTAATATGAATGTGGCATAACAGAGCTTGTTTGGGATGGTCACCTGAGTTTTTGCAGGATGAAGAAAGGCATTGAAACATCTTGCAGCGATAGTTCTGCTTTGAAAGGTCAATACTGTGTGGAATACCCTGCTTTGAGCGGAACATCTCTACACAGGTTTCAGACGTGTAACAAGCAGACACGGCAAATCACGGCACCATGTCAGGGAATCACTGACGAAGAAATCCGGTTGGTCAAGACTACACTATAAACTAGTGATGCTGCGATCACGTTTTTTTTTTCTGCCAATACTGATATCGATACCGATCATCTGTGGTCGAGATCAGCCGATCCACGGCTGATAACGTTCATTTTTGGCCTGCATTGCAGATGGCGTACATTATATCAGTCTCACACACTTTGTAGAAGTTCCACAAGGCTGACATGTTGTTCTGTTTTGGCGCATTGAACAATGTGGGAGGCGGGACTACACTGCACAGCAGGTACCTAGTTAGTGTAACAGACTGCAAACAATGTTATTTTGATGGCAACACATATATTGTTTTCGTGTTGTTGTTCTAGTGAACGCAATATCTCAGTAACGCCTTGATGGAACTTCTTCAAATTTGGCACAAACATTCACTTGGACTCAAGTATGATTAGATTTTGGGGGGTCAAAGTTCAAAGGTCAAGGTCACAGTAACGTCACAAAATACATTTTTGGCCATAATTCACGATTTTTACACTAATAACAACCATTTAACAATCTAACTCAAATGTCTATAAGGACAAAATGAAGTGATGACATTTCATATCCAAAGGGTCAAGGGTCAACTTCCCTGTGACATCATAATGTTCTGCAAAAACACCTCTGGCCATTATTCAATGCTGTAACTCAGGAGGGGGAGTTTGTGGTTAGGGTCAGGGCATACACTAGGAAGTGATTCTAGTTTTTGTATTTAATATAAATATTGGGCCATCTAAATGTTACTTTTACTTCTACTACCTAGACTACTTTTACTTGAGAGCAGCTGTTGGCTAATACACCCACCTCTAACAGCTGCAATGAAAATGCTGTTACTTTTGATCAATTTACAGAAGGCAATACCAGGTGTGTCATGTAATGTCATGTAAATTGCTGTAGTATATTTATTCAGTTCACTTACTCTGGTTGGTTGTACTTTCCACTGGTGAAGGAGTGTGTGACTTGATTGCTGTGAAAAGACAAAACCATCAATTACAAGATGCCATCTTCATCCAGATGTTTTACTGTATGTGATGAGAATTTTTAAGTCACTCTCAGTGGACACCAAAGTTTTTTTCTGAATACCAGAATCATTTAAACCAGAAAGAGTCAACCATAATATTAAGTTGACTTAATGTTCAAACTTAATCAAGGATCATTTGTATTCATCACATTATAATAAATGGGTCCTGAACCTACCAACAGCTGCTCTAAAAGGATCCAAGCGGACACTGTCCGTTTCCCCTTGTTTCAGGCTTCCAAGACCGCTGGTTAAGTCAGACTTTGTGTCCTCAAACACGTCACAGATCACATGATCTCCGTTGTTCTCTTTTACAATTTGGCTGAAGCGTGTTAAGAGCTCGTCAAGTTCAAGGTTCTTCTGTAACAAAAATCTGTATTCACATATTCTGATCATGTCTCCTAATCGTGGATGTTGCATATAGTTTTCAATGGAACCTGAACTCTCCTCTCTGGGTGTTGATATCAGAACCAGTGAATGATCAAATGATTGATCACTGAAGAGTTGAAGGACTCTGCAGAGCTTCAGTTTTTGTTCCTCAGTGAAGTCTTCAGGCTGTAGAACCAGCAGGAACACATGAGGTCCAGGATCAGAGAGACTCGCACAGTTTTTCACATTTTCTATCAGTTTGTGTTCAGAGATGTTGTAATGCAGCAGATCTGGGGTGTTGATGAGAACTATTTCTTTCTTCTTCAAATGTCCTGTGAATCTCTGACAGCAGTCTGGTTCTTCCTCAGTGTTGAACTCAGTCTCTCCCAGTATGAAGTTCCCCACTGAACTCCTCTCAGACCAGCTGTTCCCCAGCAGAACAACCCTCAGCTCAGACACTGAAAAGAAAATGATTCAAATCATTTGGCATATTTGCTATTACAACACATAATGTAGTATATCAACAATGATTTCAATGAGTTTTTTTAGTTTCTTAAATCTTACACTTTGACAGCTTCTCATATGAAACGCTGTAATATTAGATTTTAAAATAAAAAAACAATTCAGACTCACTGTTAGGTGGCAGGCCTACAATGCTGCTTCTGCGCTTCCTGGGTTCTATCTTATCTGAAACTGTAAAAAAAAACAGAAGTAAACAAGGTCATTCTTTATGTCTTCTACATCTGTTCTCTAACGGACACGTTTGGGATACAACCAACGACATCAGACAAATTTGCAATGACTATTAGTGTCTGCTGACAAGTATGATTTTACCAGCTATGAGCATATTTTCTCCTTGATCATATTGTATTAAATAAAGAAAGACAAAGGTAATTAAAAAAAATAAAGTGACATTCATTGAATACCCAAATCACTATCGGGTATAACTCACCTCTTTTGAAAATACATTTACACTGAATATTTGGCTGCTTTTACCTCAGTGTTCCCTCCACAGATAAAAACAACCATGTTCCTCAAGACCAGGGACAGTTCTGGGTTATTATTATTATCATTGTTACCATTTTATTTTACTTACTTTACCCCCAGATAAATTTAGTTTGATTTGATTTTTAGATTTTAATACTTGATGTAACTCTACTGGACTGATGTTCACTTTTTACTTGATGAAGTTCATTGGTTTGATTTTGGTTTAATTTGTTTTCTTATTTTATCCATGATATATAAAATGTTATTGAAGGTTCTCATTCAGTTTGACTCACAGTAAGGACGACCAAAGTCAGGGCTTCTGCTGCGCTTCACGGGATTTGAATAATCATCATCTATAAAAATACAGAAAAACACAAACACAGATATAAATCCCTTTATACTGACCAGTAATGTTCTGTACACAATCATGACAAAACAGTGGCGGTCATCAGTTGATGTCAGCATCTAAACTTGAACCTGCAGGTCTGGAAAAAATACCAGGTCCAGGTTGTGTTGTTGTGAGAAGCTTCAGGCCTGGATCAGCTCTGACTGCCAGCACTCTCAGTCCATGTGAGCCCTTCAAGCACAACTGTAAAAACAGCTTGTACTTGTTATTATTTGGCATTAATAACAATTTCAAGTTGTTCAGCCTTAAAAACTGAAATTATCAGCATTTAATGTAAAAACTGAAATTGTGCAAAACGACAAATCAAACCAGTCGCAGTTGTTGTTTTCCCATCCAGTGCCCACGATGTTTAAATAGATATACACTTTCACCCTTTTGAGCACCCATGGGTTTTAAGTTCCTCTACAGACATATTGTATACTCTGTACAAATCCTCTGCTATGATTATTATTTTGTTGAACCTGATTTTCATACATAAAAAAACATGTAAAACTGGGGCTGAAGGTCATCTACTCTAGATACTGATCTACTCTGGATCGGGCCTTTTCCCCCACCCACCTGCTTTCTCCAGGTTGACAGGTGAAAGAGCAGTGAGTACCAAGATGATGATGATGATGATGATGATGATGATGATGATGCATACAACTGTGAGACGGTTATTCTAGTTTGAATGTGTTTTTGAAATAAAGTCTGTGTTTAACACCAGCTTGAGACATTGTCACATTTTATTCTACAAAATAAAACACGTCAGTTAATACTCAAGTCCTGATTTCTTTAAGCTTTTATGTCTCGGTTGCTAACGAGGGTCTACATGAGATGACAGAGGCTGTCAGGGACGTTAAACGTCATCATTTTGAACATGAAAACTAATCTACTCACCAGTCCACCTTTACAGCCTGGTTAACTCACCAGTCCACCTTTACAGCCTTGTTGTGTTTATACAAACTGTCACTAACTCTGTCAGAGGAAAGGCTTTAGTAGAAGAGGTCAGAGCTGAATTAAACTACAAGTTGAAGTTTAGTGGTGGTGACACTAAAGTCATGTGACTGTGGTGTCTTTGATTTATAGCCTAACCAAACCAAACAGCCTCAGGTGCATTATCACCCGCTTCTGGGCTGGAGTAGAGCTGAAGTGTATTAAATCTCACCTGGATTTTATCCAGGTATGAGACACTTGAAATGACAGGAGTAAAAGTGGCCAAAGACTGTCTTGGTCTGGGTCTCAGATTCAGGCCTTTGCAGAACTCGACAGGTTTCGACATGTTGTTCAGATCACAGAACACTCACAGAATCTTTCAACTGCAAGTATCAAACAAAATATGATGCTTCAGAATAAAACAAAACTTTCAGAAGTAGCAGAGGAAAGTTACTTAGTGACAGAAAAGTCCCTCTGTACACATTTTCCTGTCAAGACTTCAGTCTGAGGACAAAGTGTTGTTATGATGTGTGTGACATGAGGACAGTGTGAGAAGACAGTGAGTTATAAAGTCTGACTGGACTCACCTGGTGCTGCAGCCGCCATCTTGTCGTCTGCTGAGAACATCAGAGACTAAATCAGCTGGAGGGAAGAGGAACCAGAGTTTAGCTTCTCTGTTATTCACATACTCAGATGCCATAACTCATTATCAAGTGTTTAGTTAATGTGTTTGGACAAACAGTGAGAGTTTCAGCTCTGTGGGCTCTGATCTGTGATCAATAAATGTTCTCTAGGCTATGTTTCACATGTTTCAATAGAAAAGGGCCCTGCACTCCAAGGGGCCCCTGACATCCTACACTTATTGGAGACGGGACACTGGATGCAATAATAGAGAGAATAAAACAATCCAATTATTACCCTGAGATAATGGACTGCACCCAGCACCATAATGCAAACATGTGACCCGCCCTCCAGCTAACTCTGAGTGGGCGCCTTTCCTGCAGCACAGAGCAGGTGAGTTTTCAGTACCAACACTGTCGGTTTCTGTCTGAACTACAACAAACATACCTGTTAACTCTGACAAACTGCATCTTTCACAACTGACAGGATTCACCTCCAAATATAGACGTTGTTATTTTCGGAAGGTTTCTTCTTATTCGAAAGCAAAAATGGCATTGTTTCAGCTCAGAGAAGTGTTTGGATCACATTGCGAATCATACAGTGGCAATCAGGAGGGTCAACTTTTGTGTTACAGTCCCTAGAGTATCTTGCTTGATTAACTAAAGCTTTCAGATAAATATTATGAAGTCGAAAGTACAATATTTATACAAGCTAATATTAAAAAGGATTAATTAAACCACCACAGCCACAGTACAGACTATTAACATGAAATAAAAAACTCTATATTGATGTCAAAGCCAAAACCTCCATTGTCTCACTGCTCATGAATTAACACCAGTGTTTGCTACATTTAGAATGAAAAACTAGCTAACATTAGTTAGCTAAACTGTAAACTTAAGGCTAAAATTAGAAACTAGCTGACATTAGTTAGCTAAACTGTAACTTAAGGCTAAAATTAGAAACTAGCTGACATTAGTTAGCTAAACTGTACCTTAAGGCTAAAGTTAGAAACACAAAACATTAGTTAGCTAAACTGTAAACTTAAGGCTAAAGTTAGAAACTAGCTGACATTAGTTAGCTAAACTGTACCTTAAGGCTAAAATTAGAAACTAGCTGACATTAGTTAGCTAAACTGTAAACCTAAGGCTAAAGTTAGAAACACAAAACGTTAGTTAGCTAAACTGTAAACCTAAGGCTAAAGTTAGAAACACAAAACGTTAGTTAGCTAAACTGTAAACTTAAGGCTAAAGTTAGAAACTAGCTAATAGTCTTCATCCATAGATACCTGACACAGGTAAGAAAGCAAAGCGTATCAAACAAGCTAGATAGTTAGCTACTGCTACTACCAACAATATCTACTCTTCCTCAGTGAACAGAGACTTAATGAAGGAGCCACTGATGGAGAGAGTGACGCAGCCAGACGAGACGTTCAGGCAACGTCAGGTAAGGAAATGGTACGGTCCAATTTAGGGGTGTCTGAAATCGTATTATTAAAAGATTCTCCCGGACATATATGGGAAATTAATTGTATTAATAAGTAAGAAGGATATAAATGTTTCAACCCCCCTAAACTGTTGTTTTTGCCTCAATCATACCTCTTATCCTCCCAGCCCCCATATTTCTATGTTGAGCTGTATAATGCATTTAAGTTGAAGTCTGATAATTGGATTCTTCTTCACAGTCATTATGTTCAGTTCAGTTTGTTTCTATATATTTAATCCTCATTCTTTAAGGGCAAATGTTCAGTAACTGGAAATAAAAACTTAAAGGTAAAGAAGGAGGGTTTGTTCTTTGTAGAGCTTCCTTAAGATAAATGGATTCTTATAAAACATATTTAATTCTTTATGTAAAGATTATTAAATCTTTATATGAACACATTTAACTATAATAAACGCGGACGCGGGGGAAAACGTTCCGGATCTAGATGCTCTAGTGCTGTTAAGAAACTTCTTTAACCACCAGTTACTGTTTTAACCACTCAAATTACCGCTGACATTAATTAATGTCGAGTGCTGAAAGTTTTTCACTTTACACGGTTTCCTTTCCCTTCTCGCTTAAACCAAATCACGGAGATTTTTCCTGCCTGGAAGCGGCCGTTTCCGCCTGGATCCTGGAGCAGTTGCCGTTTCACGGAGCTGACGGTGTTTGTCAGTGTGAAGTGAGTTTGAACAGGAAGTTGTTTCCTGATGTTAGTGAAGGTATGTTTCCAAATCACACTCACCTGTGGATGATCAATATTCGGCCCGTGTCCCCGTCATGACCGCACTGACTGACACATTTGATTTATTTCAGCGTTTCCTTGGAATTTCCTGTTCACCGGATTTTCTGAAGGCGCCATCAGGCCCCGCCCAACTGAAACTGAAACTTTCTAACATTAAATAAAAAAACTTTTAACATTTAAAGGACGCTCATGTATTATTTTATCAAACTAAAACATATTTATTTTCTCTTCATCCTGTTTTCATTCTTAAACTTTCCTCTGATGTGCAGTTTAATGTCATGTTTTGTTTAAATCTAATATTTGCTGCAATATCTGCATTTCTGAGTGGAAGAGAAACAGTTAAAAAAAAAAACAGATTCCAATCATTTTTTTGCAGTGATGTTGCAAGGTGTTGTTCCTCACATCCATATCGATTATTGATGACGTCAGAATATCTGCAGAGAAAAGGATTCCCATTAAATCTGTCTGAAGAACTATTGTTACATAGACTTTTGTCTCTTTATTATACATAAAAACTGAGCTTTACATCAGTGAAGGTTCAACAAATGACATGCCATGTATCAAAGGGGTCATAGATATTCATTGATCATAGTTTGAACATCATTAAAAATGATTTGGCTGGCTTTTGATTTAAAATGTCCACTGCCTAAAATGGTGTTTCCAACTGCACTCATGTTTTACAATTGCTCTTTGTACCTTTTCCATCACAGCTCACGTCCATTGTTCTCTTTTACAGTTTGATTCAAACAGCTGTGAATGTTCAAGGTTCTTCAGCTTCAAGTATCTGTACCTACACCTTCTGATCATGTCTTTTAATGGTGGATGGTTCATGTGGTTTTCACCTGAACTCTCCCCTTTGGGTGTTGATATCAAAATCAGTGAATGATCAAATGACTGATCATTATATACAGGGTGTATTTATAGCAGAACAGTTGTATTAGATTGCATTAGACTGTACAGGTGTACCTAATAAAGTGAATTTATGTTCAGGAAACACTCACGTCAGAAGGTCTGTCTGTGACACAGCAGGTGCTGTCTTTGTAAAAACAACAACTACTTCCACAGTAACAGAACAACCTGTTGATGCACACCGCCCTCTACTGGTCCACTAACAGATTTATTCAAGGGTTTGTATCAAGTCCATGTTGTCTACATCTGTTCTCTAACAGATGTTTAACTAATGTTTGGGACACAACCAACAACATCAGACAAATGTGGAATGATAATAAGTGTCTGCTGACAAGTATGATTTTATAAGCTAACATCTGATTGACAGTTAAAGGGTCAGTGAAGATTTGAGGATGAAAACTATCAATTCTATTATAATTATAATTATAATTATTATTAGTATTATCATTATCGTCATTGCTGCCATTTTATTTCCCTTCAGTGAAATACGTCTAGTGAAATGCCTCATGGAACAATAAATTGAGCAAGAAAAATCCAGTCTTTGGACTCACTGTTTTAACCCCCAGATAAGTTTAGTTTGATTTGACGTTTAGATTTTAACACTTAGACCAACTCATTTTATTTCCTTTAGGTGAATGGAAAAGTGTGTCCAAACTTTTGATTGGTACTGTATGTGATCCTCACTCCTCCCGTAGTATGCTGCTGCATTCATGTGCTCTACGGATGGTTCCATTTTCAAAGTTGGGAAGTCGTTCTTCTGACTTCGGTGCGTTCATGTGCTTTTAAGTCTGAATGTGGAAACAGTTTGGATGTTCAGGTTTACTGCTAATAAATAACTTTTCCAACTAATGTCTGTCACTCCGGGTGGACAGCAACTAACAGCTACAACCCAGTACCATATTACAGATTAAATGTTAGCAAAAAAAATGATATGCTGGGTCTGTGCTTGGCAGGAGTCTGGACTCACTCAGGACTGATGTGGAGAGACGTATGCAATGTAAGATGGAGGCCATCTTGGACGATACCAACCATCCTCTCCACAACATTCTGGCAGGACAGAGAAGCAGCTGCAGCTGCAGCCAACGTCTCATCTCACTGCAGAACAGAGAGGTTCAGGAGATCCTTTGTTCCCACTGACATCAGACTATACGACACCTCAGCCAGAGGAAGTGGACTCATCTAATTATTATTGTTTACTTGTCATTAACTGTTTTTATTATTACTATTATTATTATTATTATCAACAATGAGCTAATGGACACATGATTCAAGACACATTTACAGTCAAATTTATTCCTCTCTACCAGACTTTGTTCAAAGGGATTCATATCAACTGGCAAAGGCTGAAAAGTTGCTCTTGAACGACAGTTCATGAGAGTTTAATGAAAGTTCTTCTTTGTTGAGGATCAGTGAAACTCTGTCAGAGTCAAAGAAGCAACTTAAAACAGGTTAAACACAGACTGAAACAAACCATCATCTACAATCAGCAGACCCCAGCCCCACCCCAGTCTTTCAGTACTGTGAACCAGTGGTGTGCGTTGACCTTTACAGATAGGCAAACAGAGCTGCGCCCCCCACCAGCCCCCAACTCACCAGCGTCAAAGATATAAACCAAACTAAAACGTACCTTTTCATGACAGTAGCAGCAGCAAGTCCCTCTTAAATTCAGCATCTGTTCTGTTTCTCCTCCATCTTGCTGCTCTCTCCGGACATCTTCAGCTTCCTCCTTCCTGTCTGAACAAGTTTTTTCTGAACTGACAGTAAACATATCAAATGTATAGAGTGCAGAGAAAAACTCCCAGACTCATTAATTACCTGTTTAGATCAAACCGGACAGCACTGCTGTGGCTGAGCAAGACAGCTGCTCATATGGATGCAATTCACGTTTTTACCACAAGGTGTCAGTGTTTGAAATTATGGCAAAACATAATTATACCTTACACTTACATATGAATAACACATTCATTCCTTGCAGGACAAATCAGTGAGATATACATTTCTAAGAAGAAACAATTTAAGTTCATGGTTAGTTGTGCAAACACTTAACACAGTCTTGGTTGTTGTTGAAACTTAAAAGTCATCATGTTGTTAAATTTGCTTTTTCTGTTTTCTTTACACAAAATGAATCGTTTAATATAATCTGATTTAGAAATATTTCAATGATTCATTGTGTAGTTCACTGAAATTACACACATTTTACTTATTACTCATATCTATACACATACACTGCAGTCCACACATCATGGCTGCTGAAGTTGCACCACTGGACGTCTTTTGCACAAATATTTGCAAAAGTTCAACTGAAGCAAATATGAGACTTTTTTTCTTAATCAATTATAACAAGTGTGTGTCTTCTAAAGTCTTATTAGTACACATTTCCTCTCACTTACTATTGTTCCACTGCAGCTCAAGAAAACAGAAGGGAGGAATTATTTATTATAATATCTGACTTTCGAAGGTCCCCACCTGATATGTCTGTGTGTATGTCTGAGAACAGAGGACCATGTCAGTTTTAGAGGTTTATTAAAATAATACAGTTCCAACTGAGCAATCTTTACACAAGAAGAACAAAAAAGAAATCAAGGTGACAGATATTGTTTCATGATTATGGACACATCTGATTCTATACACATACAAATACAAATACATACCCTGGCCATGAGCATTGAATATTCAAAGATGTCCAGTGAGTAAGATTCATAACCTTACAGCAGGAAAATGATCAAATGAAATGACATTAAAAATTATGAACATACAAAAAAAAGAACAAATCCCCCACCAGCTGAAACAACCAACACCATGCAAATAAAAAATACAATCCAGACTGCAGTTAAAAAGCTGGGAGACAATAATACATCTCACCAAACTGAAGAAGTTTTATATCCTATAGAATTAATTATTATAGAACAAAAAAGAACTCAAATCATGTGATTTACTGAGATTATCAAGTTTTTCAAACATGTAGACTCCAACATTTTGTATCTCTGACCATTAAACATTAGGTACCATTCTTATCTATACGCAATCAGTTTTGTTAGAGTACCCCTTAACTCCATTGTTTTTGTATGTAACATTTACTTAACAAGTACACACCTGGATATAGATATATATATATGTACCTGCTGAATGTGTAGGAACATTAAAAAACAAACCACAAAACAACCAACATTATGTAAATGAAAAATACAATCCAGACTGCAGTTGAAACAGTTGGGAAATAATAACAAATCTCACATTAATGAACACCATCCCTTCTCCTCCTGAGTCAAAAGAAGTTTTTCTTTCAGGTCATTCATTTCTTTCTTATAGTTTTTCTCCTTTTCATCTATTTCTTTCAGACAGCATCCATCTTGGGTCTTGAGATGCTCAATGAATCTAGTGATCTCTTCATTATGTTTCTTCTCCAACTCACCAACATCTTCTTTCTGTTCTTTGTTACTATCACTTAAAACTTTATGTTTTAATTCATTAATTTCTTTCTCATGTCGTTCCTGTAATTCATCCATCTGTTTCTTCCGAATTTCTTCCTGCTGGGTCACAAGTTTTTGTTTCAGCTCCTTCATTTCTTGTTGATGTCTGGACGACAAGACAGCCTTTTTTTTACTCTGATCTTTTTTGCTTTGGGTTGAGACCTCCTTCTCCAAATCTTCAATTTCTTGTTTGTGATTTTGTTCTAATTCTTCAGTTTCCTGCTTTTGTTTCCTCTCTTCTTGTTTTTTAAGATAATTTCCAAGATCAGTCATCTCTTCTTTGTGTGTTTCCTGCAATTTCGTCCTTTCATCCTTATATTCTTTCTTTTGGGTCAGAAGCAGCAGGACCAAGTCAGTCAATTCTCCTTTGTGTTTGTCCTGCAGTTTGTCCAGCTGCTGGATTTCTTGTTTCAGATGTGTTTCTTTGTGTTCTGAGAGATCCTTTAAGCTGTCATATTCTTCCTGTTTCTCCTTCATGTTGTTATCATGCTGTTTCTTCAGATCCATCACTTTCTTCACATGTTCCTCTATCAGAGCTGCAAAGTCCTTCTCCTTCTTTTCTTTGAACTCATTGAACTCTTCAGCTTGTTTTCTGGCCTCCGCTTCATAATTTTTCTTCATTTCCTCCATTTTTTCCTCATATTTTTCCTCTAATTCTTTTCTCTCCTTCTCTTCTTGTTCTTGTCTGATTCGAACTTCTTCTTTCCTCTCATTTTCATATTTTTCTCTTTGCTGTTCATATTCTTCTTGGAGCTTTTTATGTTTTTCTTCCTCCTTGTGTCGTTGTTCGTTTTCCTGGTTTCGTTTTTCCCACCACTCTTTTCGTTCTTTCTCCCAGGCTTCTCTTTTTTCATTCAACTCTTTTCTACTTTGCTCCAGTTTTTTGTCAATGGTTTCTTTTTCCTGTGATTCAGTCTTGATTTTTTTCTCCATAGCTTCCAGTTTTTGTTCCCACTCCTGTCGCTGAATATCATCTTGCTTTTTCCACTTTCTCTCTTCTTCTTCTCTCTCTTCCTGTTCTTTCTTTCTCTCTTCACGCTCCTTCTTTATGTTTTCCTCCATTTCTTTAAGTTGTTTGTCTTTCAGTTTTCTCTCATGTTCCATTTCTGCTCTCTGTTCATCCATTCTTCTTTTCATGTCTTCCTTTTCTTCCTCATGTTTTCTTTCTAGTTCCTCCCTCTCTCTCTTCATCTCTTCTTCCTTCTCCTTCAGGATCTTCTCCATTTCTTTCTGTATCGCTGCTTCAGCCTCTTGCAGCATCTCATTAGTGTAGCAGCTGCCTCCATTTTCCTTCAGCATGGTGTCGATCTTGTTTATCAGCTCACTGACTTGTGTACGATTGTGTTCATCATAGTTATTAAACACATGGTATCTTCCTCCACAGTCAGAGATCAGCTTCTTAAAGGATTCATCACATTTTTTTCCAATGTACTCATCAATGGACCGCTTCTCGCGCTTAAGCGTATCTCCTCTTGTGAAAAGAATGATGATGAATTTCTCAGAATTCTTCCCAAAGACTTCCTTGATGAGTTTCAGTGTCTCCTTCTCCTCTGGTGTGAGTCGTCCGATCTGTAACACCAACAGGAAGACATGTGGTCCTGGAGCCAGAAGACTGATGCACTTCACCATCTCCTCATTCACCTGTTCATGGGACAAGGTCGTGTCAAACAGACCAGGAGTGTCGACCACAACAACAGGACGACCGTCCACTTCACTCTGTGCTTTCTGACAACATCTAGTGACTGATGTTTGACCAGATTCAGCTTCAAACTCTTCTCTTCCCAGAATGGTGTTTCCTGTAGAGCTCTTTCCACTTCCAGTCTTTCCTATCAGCACGATCCTGAGACACTCTGGACTCTGAGTCTCTTCATCACCTGTGAAATAAGAAAACATGAAGTTACCTTAAATGAAAAGTTCTTCCAGTATAGACTTTAATGTTGGATGAATGATTAATGACAGAGAAAAAAAGATTTATTATTATTCATATTTTAAAAGAATTTATTGTACTTACAACTGCCCTTGTTTTTTGTTGTCTGATCCATAAGCTCAGAGTTTAGTGACTGAAGTTGTCTGATCTTTTCTATTTGTGCATAAGCAAATGTTTCTGTTGTGTAGCAGCATGGTTTGTTGATGTGTCTCATCTTGTCCACAGCCTCCAACAGCTCAGAGATCTGCTGTTTGTCCCTGACGTTGACAACAACAGATCTTCCTCCACAGCTCTGAAGCAGCTCCTGGATGTCTCTGCTCTTTCTTATAAAGTCAACAACAGCTGGAGCTGCAGGATCTGACTCCACAGTGAACAGAATCATGGTGAAGTCATTGACTGCAGAGCTGAATGAGTTCTGGATGGTCTCTAACTCTCCCTTGTCGTCATCAGTGAGGGGACCCACAGGTAGGACCAGGATGAAGGCATGGACGCCCTCAGGATCACAGAGGGAGATACACCTGAGTGATTCCTTCATCACTTCCTCCTGAGGTTTTCCATACAAGGCAGGAAGCTGCACCAGGGAAACCTGACGTCCTCTCACCTCTCCCTGATGTTTAACACACTCTGATGAGCTGGAGACTGAATGAAGCTCTGTCTGACCTAAAATGGCCTCGGCTGCTGAAGTCTTCCCTGCTCCTCTCCTCCCACACAGAACCAGGTTTAAAGCTGGTTTCATGTGTTCAGGCTCTTCAGAGAAGGTGAGGAAGGTTTCTTTGTTTTCACGCACAATGTTCTCAATCTTCTGCATCAACAGTTGGTGTTTATCTTCAAACATGTTGTAGAGTCTTCCTCCACAGTCTTGAAGCAGCTGATTGACAGTGTGTTGTGTTCCTCTCTTCTTCCCTGTCATGACGACCATCGAGTGTTTAAAAGCATCTGGACCAAACAGACTCAGGATGAACTTCAGTGTTCGTCTGTTCTCCTCAGTGAAATCAGAAGGTTTCACTAACAGCAGCAGAACATTTGGTCCAGGAGAACAAAGAGTCTCACACTTCTTCACCTCTTCTCTCACTGCTTCCACAAACAGACTGAACATGTCTGGAGCTTTCACCACTGTTAATGGTCTTCCTCTCCACTCTCCACTGATGACCTCACGTTGTTTTTGGAGACGAGAACTCAGATTCTTTAGGATGATGTCACACAGCTTTGACTTTTTGTCGTCACTTTTTCCCACCAGAACAATCCTGAGTCCAGACACTGAAAGAAAACAGAGAAGAAATGTCACAAGTTGGAGTTGGTGTCAACAGGTGAGTGAACCTGAGTTCAGATACTAGGAAACTGCAGGTAGTTTGATGAAAACGAATCTGTCCACTGTCCATGACCTACACATCACAGTGAAGAGGCCTGTCAATGAAGACAGCTCAACAACATCCAGAGCCTCTCTCCACTCAGGGAGAGTTTCCCCTCTGAACCTTTAACTACCTCAATGATCTGTCCCAGGAAAATGACTCAGGCTTCCTCCTCAAGTTCTCCAAACTTCAGAGTATGTGTCTGCTGAGTTCAGGAGTTGCTCACATTGGATTCATCTGTGAAACTGATTATAAGACTAGATGCTGATTCTCTACTGAACTGAAGAACATGGTTCTGAACTTGCATAGCTGTATGTGGTGACATGTATATTTCTTATGTGCATCATAAACACTCTGCACTGTAATTGGTGCAGATTCATTGTTATTCATGTTTTACTGTCTTACACATTAGGACCTAAAATGACACTCACATGTCAGTTTATTAGGAACACCTAGCTAAAACAGATGCAGTGTAATCCAACAATCCTGCAATACTCATTTTGGAAGATGTAATTTGAATTATATTAAGATATACTGACAGGTGTTTCTGTAATGTTGTCTACCCCATTCATATCATTGAGTGTAGGCAAAATAACAAAAGTACATTTTGTATTAGATCTAATTAGTTTAACTAGGTTTACCTATTAAACTGGGACCTGAGTGAATGTCTCAGTCATGTTTTATAATTTTGTAGGAAGTTGATTAAAATTGGACAAAGTGAGGATTTGAAACTGAAACTTTTGCCTGATATTATTAATTCACTTACACTGATGGCTTGTGCTTTGGACTGATGAAGGAGTCTGTGATGTAGACCAAGATTTCACAACTGTTAAAAAATAAAATCAATATTAATCACAGTAAATGAACTTTCTCCTAGATCTCTAACTGATGATAATCATTTGGAAGTGTACTTACAGTTGGGGAAGTAGTTTCTTGGTGAATACAGTGAACCTGACATGGAATATCCTGGACCTATAACAATAAAACATAATTAACTGAAAACACCTTTAACTCAATATTCAAAGCTGATAATTGATGAGTCGTATTGATGAAATATAAAGATTGTTCCTGCACTTACCTGGAGCTTTAGCAGGATCCAGCTTGACACTGACTCCTTCTCCTTGATGACCCCTCCATGAGACTGATGATGCATCTTTGAAAACATCACAGCTCACATGATCTCCATTGTTCCCCTTCACCACCAGATCCAGATGTGTTAACAGCTGTTGATGTTCAAGGCTCTTGAGCCACAACAACCTGGATTTACATTTTCTGATAAAGTCTCCTAACGGTGGATGTTGCATATAGTTTTCAATGGAACCTGAACTCCTCCCTCTGGGTGTTGATATCAGAACCAGTGAATGATCAAATGATTGATCACTGAAGAGTTTCAGGACTCTGCAGAGCCTCAGTTTCTGTTCCTCAGTGAAGTCTTCAGGCTTTAGAACCAGCAGGAACACATGAGGTCCAGGATCAGAGAGACTCACACAGTTTTCTATAATCTCAGTCAGTTTGTGTTCAGAGATGTTGTAATGAAGCAGATCTGGGGTGTTGATGAGAACTATGTGTTTCTCCTTCAGCTGTCCACTGAATCTCTGACAGCGGTGTGGTTCTTCCTCAGTGTCGAACACAGTCACTCCCAGTATGAAGTTCACCACTGAACTCCTCCCAGACCAGCTGTTCCCCAGCAGAACAACCCTCAGCTCAGACACTGAAATGAAAATTAGTTCAATCATTTAAACACAAACTTTGTACTAAAATCAACTTTGAGGCAGTAAATTGTTTGTAAATTAAATTCATTATTGTATCAACTGATTAGTTACAATCAGATTAATTACAAAAGCCAATTTCTCTGATGACATTGCCTTGAAACCCCCCCCCCCATTGATCCAACAGCCAACACCAAGTTTGATGTTACCGTGTCCAAAAGACACAAGTAAACTTTTAGTTTTTACACAGCCTTTGTCTTCTATTTAATTTGTGAAGGGATCGAGGGAAACTTAATGGCTCTGAATTTAGTTGAGTATTTTCAACATAGCTTCTTCTCTCCTGTTGACTTTTTGAATATTATGACCGGAGACTCCACTGAACCATATAGTAAATGTTCCTTGATTGTTCAGATTGATTGTTTGTCTCTTTCAGTTTAACTCACAGTCAGGGCTGCTGCTGATTAAACCTCAATCTCCTACATATATTTAAGACTGATAAGTAATATTCTGCAAAATTTCACAACAAAAGCAGTTTTGGTCATAAACTATAAACTCAAGTAAACTTGAGATCTGTTTCTTAATTTAAACCTGACTGGTCTGGACAAGTTCCAGCTTCCTGATTACCAGTGGTGAATGCAACACGCATAATGAATCACAAGCGTTGCTGACCTTGTTGTCTTTGCTAGCAGCTGTTGTGCAGTTAAATTCTGCAGGTTTGTAGTGTTGTCTTCAACTAACCAACTGCAGAGTAGACATTCAGACACATTCATTTCTGATTCAAAGCTAAAACACTCAACTGATCAGAGATCACTCTAGTTTTAAAATGAACATGTATTAGTGTGGACGTATCTTTGAGACGTAGGTTTGAGAAAAGCTAGCTGACTTCCAGAGCCATTAAGTTCTTTACACAGCAGGAACAATACAAATAAACAGCAGATAGGACTTCAACACACCACCAACTCAGAAATACATCACACAAGTGTTAGAAACAACATCAGCATAAGAAAAGAATATGTCTTACGATGGCACTCCTCTCTGAGTCTTGTTTTCTCTTCCTCCTGGTTTAGGTTCTGCATTCGTTCCCACATGTCCTTTCTTTCTTTATCCCAGACCTCTCGATCTCTCTTCATCTCTTCTACAACTCTTCTACTCTGCTCCAGATTCCTCTCAGCAGTTTCCTTTTGCTCTCTTTCTGACTGAACTGAAGCTTCCAGTTTTCCTCTCCATTCCTGTTGTAGAGTTTCTTCTTGTTTTTTCCATCTCTTTTCATCTTCATCTCGTTCTTTCTTTCTCTCCTCACAGTCCTTGTTGATGCGTTCGTCTTTCTCCTTCAGCTGTTTTGCTCTTAGTTCTTTCTCCTGTTCAATTTCTCTTCTCAGTGTTTTCAATTCTTCCTCATGTTTTCTCTTCATCTCCTTCATCTCTTCTTCCTTCTCTTTCCTCATCCTCTCCACTTGTATTTTTGTGGATTCCTCTGTGTCATCAAACATCTCAGCAGTGAAGCAGCTGCCACCATTTTGCGTCACCATGGTTTCGATCTTGGTCAGCAGCTCCTGGACTTGTGTGCGGTTTGTTTCATCTTTGTTATTAAAGACCTGATATCTTCCTCCACAGTCGTTTATTAGTTGTTTGACAAAGACGTCACAATCTTTAAGGTAACTCTCAAATGACTGATCTTTCAGTTCATCTCCTCTGGTGAATATAATGATGATGAAATCTCCAGACTTTCTCCCAAAATATTTCTTGATCAGTTTCACAGACTCTTTCTCCTCCGGTGTAAAACTCCCGATCTGCAGAACCAGCAGGAACACATGAGGTCCAGGATCAGAGAGTTTCACACAGTTTCTCACATGTTCTGTCAGTTTGTGGTCAGAGATGTTGGGATGAAGCAGATCTGGGGTGTTGATGAGAACTATGTGTTTCTCCTTCAATGGTCCTCTGACTCTCAGACAGCAGTCTGCTTCTTCCTCAGTGTTGAAAACAGTCTTTCTCAGTATGAGGTTCCCCACTGAACTCCTCTCAGACCAGCTGTTCCCCAGCAGAACAACCCTCAGCTCAGACACTGAAATGAAAACACTGAATTAGAAATCTTTGTGTAGACTTCATCCTAATTGCACAGGGGTCAAATGTAAATAATTACTCATTAACTCAAGTACACATGCTTGTACTTTACTTGACTAAGTTCTTGAAGAAAATATTGTACTTTTTACTTTTTCCTTCTGTAACATGACAATCTGTCTCTGCTGTTGTCTGCAGTTAAATCTTAAAACTTGGAAATTCAACACTGATCTTTCAAATAGTCATGTAAATAAAATAAAACATAACTTCAAAACCAACCAACTACAAATACTTTAATTCTAGAAGTTAAAAATACAGAAGAGTAATTCTGACTCAGACTCAGTTTAACTCACTGTGAGGAGGCAGATGTGGACAGCTGCTGCTGCGCTTCACTGGTTGCAGATCATCTGTCACTGTAAAGATACACAACATTGAGTCATTCACATTTAATCTTTAATTAACATGAAGCTTTTTCTGAAAGGACGTATTACTGTTGATTTAAAAAAAAAAAATTATAACATGAGACGTCTCACATTTGAATATTTCAGATACTTTGAAGCACGTCCAGAACTGACTATACAAGGTGTCAGATTCAGTCACGTATCTAATAGAGCCTGGACCAAGAAACGCACTGCTTTATTTTGAATCCAACTAAATGGTGGTTTTGGAAGAGAAAATATCCAATAAAATAGACACATATTGCACATTTCAAGTCTGTTTCACATTTCAAGTGTAACCAACTAGTTCTCCTGATGCCTCTTGATAATGAGGATGATGTGAGGAACACCTCAGGTACAAAAGTCTGAGAAAATGAATTCCTTCTTAAATTTAAGTAAAATTAAATTCATAGTTCACAGATCTTAAAATAGGAAAAAAGACCGTAGAAATAGAAAGTGTATGAAACAACATTTGGTTGTAACTGTAAACTGCTGGAAAACACATTTCAATCAAAATATCAACTGCAGTATGAAACCAGTCTAAGACTCAGCTCAGCTAACTGAGCTTCCTCTGCATATTTTGTTCTGCTCAGTTATTGTTCCATATAGTTCATCACCTTCTGTGTAGAAACCAATATAAATTATTATTATAAGTTAATATGTTACATAGAGACTTTGCATATATTTAGATTTTTACATACAAATCTATAGGAGATATAAATTATGATGCTTTGTTATAAATTAATCTACAACAGTAACTCGGTTACTAACAGAAATATTATTTATCTAAATTAACAAACTATTTTGACGCATCCACAGACATGAGAATTTGCTGCTTTTCTTTTTTAATTATTTAAAAACGTTAAATGTGTTTTTAATATTTGTTGGAATATTGTTTGGACAAAACAAGCATTAGAAGAAGTCACGTTGAACTGAATGACTGGTTTTGATTACAAAAAAAAAAACTCACTTAATTGAAAAATAATTATCATTTATTTACGATAAACACGAGAAGCTTGTGCTACAGAAAATGGACCAGACTCAGTGAATAGCTCCCTAAGCTTAACATGTCCTATGATAACTTGATTTAACTATACAGACTAATGAGCAGTGATAACTAACATGTCTTTGGGGTCATCAGGTGGGAACCTCCTTTCACCAGTGTTTCGTCTAGTTGGTCCCACGACACCTCCAGGAGGCTAGACAGTGATCACTGGCGTCCCAGAGTCACTCCCCTAATGCCAGCCATCACTGCTCCTCACACCACGACTATTTTCTTTATCTTGCCTATGCTACCACAAACAACACCATCATCAACTCTGACAAAACACACTAACAGATTAAGCAGATTCAGCAAACAAACTCCCCTAAACAATTGGAGAAAGTGGCGGCCATTTTGAATGAGGGAGGTAGAGTCAAGGAGAGATGCCTTTTGAGCTAAACTCTCCCCCGCCGGGTTAGGCTGTGCTCTACCCCCCCCCCTACTCCCCCACTCTCCAAGACATCAAACAAACAAACAAACAATCAATCAAACTCACCTAAACAGCCAAAGACACACTACAAACCAATTCAATACAAGCAAACAATACAGGCCACCTCACCTGGACTAACCGCATGGTCTCAAAGAGGCTCACACAGGCCACACCCCCACTTAAAAACACTTCCTCTTCCTGGATTTCTTCCTTGCTTCTCCTAAGAATCTGTCTATCCTAAGTGCTCCCCCTGCTGGGCCCCCAGCTACCATTACTTCTTCTCATCCAAATCCACTGACTGGATCTTGCTGCCTCATCTGACATGTCCTTTACTATTTTCCTCACACTCTGTCCACTTGCTCCTAACTCCCTCACCAAAGAGACAACAGACCTTGCTACAAATCCTCTACATCCTACTTCCACTGGACAAATCCTAACTTTCCATCCTCGCTGCTCTGCTTCTGCCCCTAACTCTGCATACCTGAGCTTTTTCCTTTCATATGCTTCTTCAACTAAGGCCTCCCACGGAACAGTCAGCTCTATGAAATATACTTTCATTCTACTCCTAGACCACAAGACTATATCAGGCTTTAGCTTTGTACTGGCTATTTCCTGGGGAACAACAAGCTTTCCTCCTAAATCTACCTGCATTTCCCAATCACAAGCACCTTCTAAGCTGCCTTGCCTTCTTGTTGTCTTACCAACTTTCTCTCCCTCTTGAACAAATTTGATTGCAACTTTCTTTGTTTTAGGCCCTCCTAAATTTGCCTGCCTCCGTAACTCTTCAATTCCTGCAGCTAAGCTTTTTAGAACCTGGTTATGTCGCCACGTATACCTGCCTTGCGACAGACTAACCTTACACCCTGACAGAATGTGCTTTAAAGTTGCAGTACCTAAACACAATGAACATAGTGGGTCTCCATTTACCCAGAGTTTTAGGTTCTGGGGAGTTGGCAGTACATCATAAGTTGCCCCTATCAAGAATCTAATACTACTTTCCTCCATGCTCCAGAGTTCTTTCCAGCTAAGCATTTTCTTGTCTACACCTTCCCAATTCACCCACTGTCCCTGCTTAGCCTGGGCCACTGCCTTAGCACCCCTTAATAATTCCTCCTGTCTACGAACCTGCTCCACGACTAGCTTTCTCTTCTCCTTGGGACCTGCTCTACTCCACACCGGTTTGCCTGGGCCAAGCCTCCCCGGCCTATTTGGACATTACCCACAATCTCTGTATGCCTAAGCGTTGCTTCTGCCTCCTGCACTGCGATTCTTGGGTTCCACTTTCTCCCCTTGATTGGGTTTGGAACCACCTTACTAACTACCACATCTTTACTCCCAGATAACAGGAGCTCTGTCCTAACCTTGGTACATTTAAACTCCTCCACTAGACTAGTTACTGGGAGCTGAAGTATGCCTTTCCCATACAGTGCCACTGTGCTTAAACATCTAGGAACACCTAGCCACTTCCTAATGTAAAAGCTAACTAATCTTTCCATTTTTTCTGCAGCAGATATTGGAATCTCATAAACAGACAGTGGCCACATCAGCCTGGGAAATAACCCAAACTGCAGACACCACAGTTTCAACTTTCCTGGAAGCCCTGATTTATCTATTCTATCCAGTCCCTCAGCAACATCCTTCCGAAACTGCACTACCTGTTCTCCCTCATTCAAGTCTCCCTTGTACCACCTACCTAGACTCTTTACTGATTTTTCCCTAATTATTGGAATTTCCTCTTCATCTATTACAAACTTCCTATCCAATCCTCCACTTTAAGTTTTTATTAAGTCTCTCAAGTATTCTTTTCATACATGGCACCGTTGTAGTTATCAACGTCATGTCATCCATGTAGGCCCTAATTGGTATAAGGCGCATCCCATCCTGCCGCCTCTCTCCACCTACAACCCACTTAGAAGCTCTAATGATCAGATTAATCCAAAACAAAAATAATCCTTAATTGCCTTATTCAAAAACATTCTCCATCACTTACATAAATAATAAAACTGGATTATAAGCAATATTTAGAAACCTGTGGATTCACCAGTGAGCTGTGAGATATTCCAATAAAATAAACTAATTAAGTTGAGTTTGTACCCACCACCTGCACACACTGTAATTCTAGAGGTTGAGAATAAAATATTTTGACTCAGTTTAACTCACTGTAAGGAGGCAGATGTGGACAGCTGCTGCTGCGCTTCACTGGTTGCAGATCATCTGTCACTGTAAAGATGCAAAACATTGAATTCACATGTAATCTTTAATTAACATGAAGCTTTTAATTAAGCATGAAGCGGCTCTGGCAGAGGCATAAAAGTGAAGAACTTTTGACCATTAGTTTAATACTGTATTACTATTAATTGTTATCATCTCGTCTTTGATCTTTGATCTTTTTGTTTTTATCAAAGAAAGTCACCAAACAAAGGGAACCGGCTCTACACAACCTGCAACTATTGATTAAAAGACTGGGTTAAGAGTCTGGGTGTCATCCTTGACAGCACACTATCCTTTCAATCCCACATCAGTAACATTACCCGGTCTGCCTACTTCCACCTACGAAACATTAATCGCCTCCGCCCCTCCCTTACCCCCCACACTGCCGCCATCTTTGTCCACAGCCTCGTCACTTCCCGTCTGGATTACTGTAACTCTCTCCTCTTCGGCCTCCCTCTTAAATCCCTCCATAAACTTCAGTTGGTCCAGAACTCAGCTGCCCGTATCATTACTCGTACCCCCTCCATCCACCACATCACTCCTGTCCTCCAACAGCTCCACTGGCTTCCGGTTCAGTTCCGTATTCATTTCAAAGTCCTTCTATTAACTTTTAAGGCCATCCACAACCTCGCCCCCCCATATCTGTCTGACCTCCATGTTCCCACTCCCTCCCGCTCCCTCAGATCCTCTTCCTCCACACACCTGTCTGTCCTCTCCGCCCGTCTCACCACCATGGGGAGTAGAGCATTCAGCCGCTCTGCTCCCCGTCTCTGGAACCTACTACCACCCCAACTCAGAAATATCGATTCATTCCCCCATTTCAAATCCCAACTCAAAACACATCTGTTTAAAACTGCCTTTTCCATCTGATGCCAATTGCTCTGTCACTTTTGTATTGTTTTTATTTTTTTTATATTTCATTTTTATTGTTGTTAATTAATTAATTAATTCTTAATGTGTTTTAAAATCAATTTGTGTAACTGTGTACGGTGTCCTTGAGTGCCAAGAAAGGCGTCTTTAAATAAAATGTATTATTATTATTATTATTATTAAAAGAAACTTCAATTTAGGAATGACTCAGCATAAAAATGACTTCTGCTGTCTAATCCATCAGTAAACAGGTCAGCAGGAATGTTGCAGAGATGAACATGCAGTTCTGGAGACCAAATTACTTTTAGTGCAGGAATAAGACAGAGGATATACTGTAGTTCTTTTATGGTGTTATCCTGAGTATTTAAGTCTGACTGGACTCACCTGATCCTGCTGTCGCCATGACGTCGCTCTGCTGGAAACGTCAGAGACTAAATCAGCTGAAAACCAACTGCTGGGTTTAAGAACCTGAAGAGGGAAAAGTTCAACTGTTGTCATTTCAGACATTTTAGAGTCGACTGACTGAAATCATATCACACTCTCAACACAGAGCAAAAGACTGGAACATATCTCTTTAATAATAACAATCCTTCATTTAACAGGTAGTTTCATCAACATTGTTAGCTCTTTTCACGAGACTGTCGACGGATAAACATTTACATTTAAAGAGGACAGACAGGAAAGTCAAACAGATACTCTGGTTAGACACTAACACAGGCAGAAATGTTTGTCGACTATTTCCGGTCTGAACAAGAGGCTCGTTGCCTCATACTGTGGCAGTAACATCTTGAAGCTGTTTGTTGCTCAGTTGATGAAGTTACTGTAATAAAAACAAGCTCAGTGGAAGAGAATCAAGTTGATTCAGTTTCAACATTAAAACATCAGACACCTCTAACTTCTTAAGTCAAACAATAATCAGTAAATTAAGTTTTTCTCATTTTATAGCGTCATTTTATTTCCGCCTTTCCGTCTTCCTCATTTCCAGCCTCTTCCTTCACCTCGACTTTACATTCAGTTTAATAAGCTGTCAGTCATTTAATCTCATGTACAAGTATTTCTGCCTCAGTTTAAAGTGAGAGTGAGTAAAAAGCTGTTTACTGCTCAGTTACAGAAGTTGATCTGAACACAAAATCCTCCTTCGCGCCTCTGACAGACTCTCACCTGCCAGTGATTGATTATCAGTTTGTGACGAAATCCTCTGCTTTAAATCGGCTTAATCAATTCTCCCATCAGTTCGAATCTCCGACAGACGCATTTTGCAGCTTTATTCCTTCTCTTCTATTTACGGAGATTTGTTCCTTTCCTTCATGGCTGAATTACTTGCTGCTGTCAGTCCGGCTTTGAAAGTGAAAGTAAATCAGAGAAAAAACTGCGTCACGACAAGGTGACTGGAAAAACAGGAACATTTTTATTTTAATTAGGTTTTTAGTAACATGATTTTTATCTCTAAAACTCTAAAAATCTTTTCTATATTCTTTATGCCTTATTTTCTTTCAACATTTCGATTCATTTCCTCTTATGCGCAGTTTAATTGACGTATTTAGATTTGACATTTGCAGTAATATCAGTTTCTGTGTGGAAGAGAAAGCAAGAGTCAGTTAAGATTAAATTCATTTTATTTCACTGTTATTAAAGAATGATTAATGACTGCTCTGGAAAAACGGGGCACTATTTACATGCTGTGAATCTGGTACCAGTAAAACAGACTGGTTCCTACTGGTACTTAAATCTAGGTAGTGGAAGAAAAACTGACTTTGAAAGAAGAAAGGATAAGTAAGTTATATACTATAATAAGTATTTTTATAAATACTGCCCACTCCGTCCTTCAGCGTCTCCTGTGCAGAAGAAAACCTGTGAGTCTGTTTGACTTCAGCCTTTAACAACAGTCCACACTGAACTACAAGGAAACACTTTATTCATGTTATAATAGTAAAGAATAAATAATAAACCAGCAAAGATTCATCTAAATTATGTCTTAATGTGACGTTCACAGTTATACAGCATCCATTCAAAACAACAAAGCATTCACGGTCTGTAATGTCAGATTTATCTCATGAGCAGTTTGAATGATTTCCAGGTTTAATTTTTGATATATGCTGCAATATTTGTTCTGTAGCTTCGAACAAGCTGAATAATATCAAGATTTTTTTTTTTACTTTTCACACAAACATGTTCTAATATTGGAATAAAAAAGGCTCTGGTCTGTTTCTTATGTCTGAAAATAATGAGACAACCATTTAGGAAAAAATAAAATAAAACAAACAAAAAAGGCAATTATTCCCGACGACACTACAGAAGAAAATGTTGTATTAAGATTCTTTACACACTGAAAAGGAGTTGTCTGAAACGGCAACACATTGCTACTGTATTACAATACTCCACCTTTTATAAAGCCTGGTTTATCACTACATACACAAGCCTGACATATACAGTATATCACTCTACACTTGGATTAACCCCAAGGATATATCAGCAAGAACAGTTTATTTAACTGATATCCACTAATCACTGATATATCTGTATTGGTCTTTTTGCAAAATGGAAAGTTTGTTTTTACTGCTGTATTAGATGAGAATTTTTTTTTTTTTTACTATATTTACAGTTTTGACCAAATAATTACTTGACAAGTTATTTCTACATGCAGATATTTAGTAAATAAAATATAAACAAAGGTACCGATAATTACTCACGGAAGCAAACCTTCATCCTCAATGCCCAGTTACTCGTTATTTATGTGCTTAAACCGTCCTCCATGTTTTCAAATGTGGTTTTAGTTAAATTAACCCACAGTTAGTTATTTGCTAACAGAGCCTGAACCATCAGTACTGTTGCTATGGTTACCTGCAGGTTAATATACCTTGAGCACTTTGAAAATGTTCTTAGAGAAACTCACAGAAAGTCCAAATTAAAGTACATTGCATTTGCTTTTTCTGGTCCAGCGTTTATGTCTGTTCTACTGCTGTGACTCTTTCTTGTACACATGATGTAAATCCATCCAGTAGTTGAGATATTTCAGTTTGTAGCATAGTGGAGGACAGAACGTCACGGCCGTCCCCAAAGTTGCTGCTACCACGGCAACAAAATAAAATACCTCATAAAATGGGACATGTATTTGGTTTGTCGAATTCTTTCAGGAATATTATTTGTTTCTGCAGCTTCTTTTTCCTTCAGATTCTCCACTCTTTAGTTCTCTTCAGAGACAAAAAGACTAATTTTGGGGTCATAACAAACCAAGTTGTTTTCTGACAACTGCCACAAAATGTAAATATGTCTAATAAAAAGCTTGAACTGGCACTTTTAAGTTTTACTGTGCACAGGTTTTGTTAGCCTGTTTCAGCTGGAGTTATAACACGTATGTTTTCCACATTAAAATGTCTTAGCATAACTAGACCTGTTATATTTTTTAGAGTTGTGTGCTTCCCAAATGTTTCCATCAATTCTCAAACCTAGAGAAATCTGTGATTGTGATCATTTTATTCAGTCACCTTTCAATGAGGTCATATCCTCTATGCTCATACTTCTCCAGTGTTGTGTTTGTTTGCCAGACGCTCAAAATTGACTTTAAAACTTCCAGTTTTAAGTCACATTTTTAAGATACACTTTTGACACCTTGGTTGTTTAGAACTACATATTTTAACCGATGAAAGGTTTTAGTCATTGGTCGTCAGGATCTTAAGTTATCAGAGAACAAAGCTGAGGAAATGTTAGCCCGCTCAGCTCCCAGCCGCCATGTCCTGTGTCGGTGAAACACTGATTTTTAAAATGAGACCAGACGTTGCATTTGACTGTAGTCTGTCATTTTGACAGGTGGTTTTGTATTTGTCATAATCTATTATTTCCCATCATTTTAATTAAAATTTTTAATGATAATGACACATATACTTTTTAATTGCATTCAATTTTATTCATTTATGAGGGACTAACATGTCAAACTGCTTTATTTGGAGAGGAGACCTGGTCTTTTGTTATTGTATTCTATAAGGACCATACTGTGCATAAACTCAATCATAAAAATATCAGAATACTTTATTGATCCCAGGGGGAATTTAGGTTTGGTTGTATACATACTAACATCTGAGAACAAACGCTGCTTTATTCAGTGGTTCTGACCACACCAGGTGAACTACGGCACACAATGGCCAACTTGTTAGCTTGATGTGCCAAAGCGCTATATATAAATCCAACTGATGTAGTTGGATAGCTTTTAGTGATTTTTTGTACAATATCGTGGCTGTACTATAATGTCTTAAACAGGCCATTATCCCGCCCCTCTCCGGTGACCAGGCTTACGCTATTCAAGTCCCCGGACAATGGAACTTGACCTAAGTTTTCTTTGTATTAATCTTATTCATATTTATTTGATCTTATTTTATTTTAACTTCCTCTATGCGCATGCTCTTTTGGCCTCACCTGGTTTCATTTATTTTTGTAACATTGCCCAGAAAAAGTGCTATATGAATACATGTTGTGTTATCATTATTATTACCTCAGTACTATTAGCATTATTATCCCATACTGACATATATTGCAATGTGGCAAATATATGCAAATCACATGAAACAATCAACCAGTTGTGTTTGACCTCAGCTGTGTTCAACACAAATGTTTAGCGTGAGCCCTGAACCTTGAGGAACCATGTTTAAAATGTTTACTTATGGCACATTATAGACTGGATATAACAGTCTTTACTTACGTAGGTTCAGTGTGCATTCCACTGGTGATGGGTTCTGTGATGTGTTTGGTTTAAGCCCTACGACAGAAAAAATACCAGTTACTGTACAATATATAAAATTCATCTCATAGAACTTTGTGAACAGAACATGATAATGATTATGATAATGATTAACTGTAATCAATTCACTTACAGCTGGTAAGATTTTTGTAGCTTCCATTAAAGATATCCACCCTTCAAAAAGATAACACCATCAAGTGAGATAAGTTTCAGTTAATTTTCTGACTTAATCGAGGCTCATTTGTATTTATCACACATTTACCACTTACCAGGTTTAACAGGGTCCAAATCAGCAGATCTTTCCAGATTGTTCAGGCTTTCATGATCAAGAGGTAAATCAGACTTTGTGAGCTGAAATAAATCACAGATCACATGATCTCCGTCGTTTTCTTTCACAATTTGGCTGAAGCGTGTTAAGAGCTCGTCAAGTTCAAGGTTCTTCTGCCACAAAAACCTGTTTTTACATTTTCTGATCATGTCTTTTAAGGGTGGATGCTGCATGTATTGTTCCATGAAACCTGACCTCTCCTCTGCTGGTGTTGATATCAGAACCAGTGAATGATCAAATGATTGATCACTGAAGAGTTTCAGGACTCTGCAGAGCTTCAGTTTCTGTTCCTCAGTGAAGTCTTCAGGCTGCAGAACCAGCAGGAACACATGAGGTCCAGGATCAGAGAGACTCGCACAGTTCTCTACATATTTTCTTAGTTTGTCTTCAGAGATGTTGGGAAGTGGCAGATCTTGGGTGTTGATGAGAACTATTTCTTTCTCCTCCAAAAATCCACTGGCTCTGAGACTACTGTGTTGTTCTTCATTTGTGACCTCAGTCTTTCCTAGTATTAAGTTCCACACCAAACTCCTCTCGGAGCAGCTGTTTCCCAGCACAACAACCCTCAGCTCCGACACTGAAATGAAAACTATACATCAGGGGGCGTCGTGTAGCGTAGTGGTCTAAGCAGGCGCCCCATGTGTAGAGGCTACAGTCCTCGCTGCAGTCGGCCCCGGTTCGAATCCCGCATCGGACGGCCTTTCACTGCATGTCATTCCCCCTCTCTCTGCCTCCCCGTTTCCTGTCACTCTCCACTGTGCTGTCCATTAAAGGCATAAAAGCCCAAAAAAATATACTTTAAAAAAAGAAAACAATACATCAGGTAACCACCTAACGTAGTCCAAGGCAATACACTCATCGACTTATTATCAGAAAATAATTCATTTTCTTTAAAGCTGGAGTGCAGGACCTTTACATATAATTAAACATCCACTACATTCAAGCCGTTTGCTGAACCAGTTCACATACTGCTGATTGAGTCTATTAGCGGAATGTAAAACTCTCTGTACTCCACAGTATATTTAGTTTCAAATCTCCGGAGTCTGTCTATCCTAAGTGCTCCCCCTGCTGGGCCCCCAGCTACCATTACTCCTTCTCATCCAGATCCACTGACTGGATCTTGCTGCCTCATCTGACATATCCTTTACTATTTTCCTCACACTCTGTCCACTTGCTCCTAACTCCCTCACCAAAGAGACAACAGACCTTGCTACAAATCCTCTACATCCTACTTCCACTGGACAAATCCTAACTTTCCATCCTCGCTGCTCTGCTTCTGCCCCTAACTCTACATACCTAAGCTTTTTCCTTTCATATGTTGTATGTTAATTTAAGATCATCATATATTATTATACTCTATATTATTTATTTATAGTCATATTTGTCAAATGTTTATGATTTATATTTGGCTTTATTCTTATCCAATAATTGGTTGATCTTTTTATTTTTGTGTATTAATATCTATTGTGTCAGAGTGAGCATGTTGCTGTCTCCCACAGTCTCCCAGGAATATGTGCAATCCTACAATCCTTAGTATTAAAATAAATTTCAGATTTCTTTTTTTTTTTGCCAAAAAATCTTTACCATGTATCAAAATCCAGTCTCATCCAAAACAATGTACAATATATGTTGAATCAGCTGTCCTTGTAGCACTATGGTAATGATTGTAATTTTAAAACATTAAAATGTTTGACAAATTCTTGATTTGAATGTGAATTGTTAAGGTTGAATCTCTTTGTATGATGAATCCTGAACAAATGATAAAAATGACAATTTATTCATGAAGCCCTTTTTAACCCTTTAATTTCAGAAAATTTGTTTACATTTACATTAAATTACAGGATTCAATACTTTGTTTAATCAATGAGGAAACAATTGTTAGGACTGAGGGATTGTTTAAATGCAGATAAAATATTAAAAATCACAAGAGTAAACAAATAAATGTACACTACAAACCAAAAGATCTGATGATTGGAGAATTATGAATAGAATGCAAACAAACATTATATTTCAACATTTTTTGCTGAATACTTAAAAAGCATTATTGATTGGATAACCATGATAAAAAGAAAAAAACTGCATGTTTCAGACTGAGTGATGATTCCCTGAAGTAAATAATAATACATGTAGTATAAAATTTAAAAGCAGCCCAGTAATTGATAATTAACATTTTTAAAAATCTATGATGTGGTTAGTTCAATGGTCACGAATTCATTAAAATGTCAAAATAGAAAAATTAGTAAGTCCCAGAAATGCTTAGAAATGTTCTAAGCATTTCTGCGTCTTGTTAATTAACTTTTTCATTATTTTATCATTATTATTATTTCACATTATTAGGGGAAAAAAAGTCTCATCATTTATGTGGTCTCAGGCCTGTTGACTTAGTGAAGCATTTCCATCTAATTTCCATTTTCTCATATTTATCTCATATTTGGAGTAATATTTTATCAAACTTTCTGTAGTGATCAAGTCAAAAACCTTGTGGCCTACTTGGATCTCTTTTCTCTCTCTTTTTTTTTTTTTTTCAATCATTTTAAAATATCTATTCAAAGACTTCCCACTGTCAATTGTTCACTTTCTAGTCTGCCCCCCTGTTCATTTTTGTTAGCACCTTTTTCTTTAAATCAGCACAGTTTACTTACATTACAGTAACAGTACTGTAAAACAAAATCTAAAGTTAAGTTACAAAACGTTCAATAAAACAAAATTGTGTGACCAAAGAACTATTGAGGAATATTGAAGAAAATGTCAACCCCCTCCAAAACCTCTATCTAGTTACAACATTTCATCCCTAAACACATATTCACTTTCTAGCATCACATCAAGTGTGAGAATGTTGATCTACTCAAGTGCAGACACTTGAGATATGTGTACATAAGTTCATGAGGACACTGTAATATATGCACTATTTTTATGTAGCTGAATATAAGCATGTATAAAAGCTGGTCTGTTTTAAGAGAAATTATTTTGATTAAACTTGAGTGTAGGTATATTAAATACTGAAAGAGGAAAAAAAAAACTTTGAACAATCACAGTTTGTTTTCATTCTGGCAAACTGGTAACCCGCTTATCATACTGAACTCTATCTCTACATGCCTACTAGTTAATAATGTATTTACTTTTGTAATGTACTTCAGGGGGTGCTGTGCTAAATCAATTTTTTTCTGTTGTTAGTATAAATCATTAAACTGTTTGATTGACTGTGATTAAGTGTCTGTGTGTTCAAGGCCTCAGTGCTGATTAAATGATGTTGAGCTTGTAACATCATAATGAATCATTTTGTCATCATAAGATGGTGCATTTCTTTTTGTAATTCTTCTTCAGATCATTTATTTCTTGTTGTTGCTTTTTCTTCAAGTCCTCCAGTTCTCTGAGTTGTTTTTCTTGGTCCTTCATTTCATCTTTTACTTTTGTTTTTTCATTCATTTCATCTTGAACTAATTTTTCTTTTCGTTCAATTTCTTCTTTCAGTTCCTTTTCTTTGTGACTGGAGAGATTGTGTAACAGATTGTACTCTTTGCTGTGTGTCTCCTCTGTCTCTTGTATTTCTTTCTCATGTTGATGCTTCAGAGTCTTGAGTTCTTCATCATGTTTTTCCATCAGAGCTTCAAAGTCTTTCATGTATTTCTGTCTGAACTCATTGAATTCTTCAGCTTGTTTTCTGGCCTCTTCTTCATATTTCTTCCTCATTTCCTCCAGTTTTTTCTTATAGTTTTCCTCGAATTCTTTTCTCTCCTTCTCTTCTTGTTCTCTTCTGATTCGATCTTCTTCTTTTCTTTTCTTTTCATATTTTTCTTTTTCCACTTCATATTCTTCTTGGAGCTTTTGAATTTTAGTTTTCTCCTTCTGTCGGCTTTTCTTGGCGTCACGATTTCGTTTGTCCCACCAGTCAGTTCTTTCCCTCTCCCAGTTCTCTCTTTCTTTTCTCATTTCTTCTCTACTCTGCACCAACTCTTTATCAATTGTTTCTTTTTCTTTGGATTCTGATTTTATTTTTTTCTCCAAAGCTTCAAGTTTTTCCTTCCACTCCTGTCTTTGGATTTCTTCCTGCTCTTTCTTCTTCCTGTCCTCCTCTTCTCTCTTCTCCTTTTCTTTGTTTCTCTGTTCACGCTCCTTCTGTATGTTTTTCTCTTTTTCCTTGAGTTGTTTATCTCTCTGTTTTCTCTCCTGTTCAATCTCTGTTCTTTGTTCTTCCATTCTACATTTCATTTTTTGCATCTCTTCCTCATGTTTTCTTTCTAGTTCCTCCCTCTCTCTCTTCATCTCTTCTTCCTTCTCCTTCAGGATCTTCTCCACTTCTTTCTGTATCGCTGCTTCAGCCTCTTGCAGCATCTCATTAGTGTAGCAGCTGCCTCCATTTTCCTTCAGCATGGTGTCGATCTTGTTTATCAGCTCACTGACTTGTCTGTGGTTTTGTTTTTCACGGTTATTAAACACATGGTATCTTCCTCCACAGTCAGAGATCAGCTTCTTAAAGGAATCATCACATTTCTCTTTAATGTAATCTTCAATGGACACCTCATCTTCATGCAGTGAGTCACCACCAGTTAAAAGAATGATGGTGAACTTTTCAGAATTCTTCCCGAAGCCTTTCTTGATTAAATTTAATGTCTCCTTCTCCTCTGGTGTGAATCTGCCGATCTGTAACACCAACAGGAAGACATGTGGTCCTGGAGCCAGAAGACTGATGCACTTCACCATCTCCTCATTAACTTCTTCATGAGTCAAGGTCGTGTCAAACAGACCAGGAGTGTCGAGCACAACAACAGGACGACCGTCCACTTCTCTCTGTGCTTTCTGACAAAACTTAGTGACTGATGTTTGACTTGGTTCAGCTTTAAACTCTTTTCTTCCCAGAATGGTGTTTCCTGTAGAGCTCTTTCCATTTCCAGTCTTTCCTATCAGCACGATCCTGAGACGCTCTGGACTCTGAGTCTCTTCATCACCTGTGAAATGAGAAGACATTAAGTTTTCTTTGTTCAAGTATAAACGTAACGTGAATGAATGGTTTATGACAGATTTTTTTTTTAAATTATTGATTATTATTCATATTTTAAGAAAAATGTATTGTACTTACAATTTCCTTGTTTTTTTGTTTTCAGATTAATAAGCTCAGAGTTTAGTGACTGAAGGCTTTGCTCTTGTTTAATGATCTTTTCTATTTGAGCATAAGCAAATGTCTCAGTTGTGTAGCAGCATGTTGTGTCCTCATTGTGTCTCATCTTGTCCACAGTCTCCAACATCTCAGAGATCTGCTGTTTGTCCTTGATGTTGACAACAACAGATCTTCCTCCACAGCTCTGAAGCAGCTCCTGGATGTCTCTGCTCTTTCTTATAAAGTCAACAACAGCTGGAGCTGCAGGATCTGACTCCACAGTGAACAGAATCATGGTGAAGTCATTGACTGGAGAGCTGAATGAGTTCTGGATGGTCTTTAACTCTCCCTTGTCGTCATCAGTGAGGGGACCCACAGGTAGGACCAGGATGAAGGCATGGACGCCCTCAGGATCACAGAGGGAGATACACCTGAGTGATTCCTTCATCACTTCCTCCTGAGGTTTTCCATACAAGGCAGGAAGCTGCACCAGGGAAACCTGACGTCCTCTCACCTCTCCCTGATGTTTAACACACTCTGATGAGCTGGAGACTGAATGAAGCTCTGTCTGACCTAAAATGGCCTCGGCTGCTGAAGTCTTCCCTGCTCCTCTCCTCCCACACAGAACCAGGTTTAAAGCTGGTTTCATGTGTTCAGGCTCTTCAGAGAAGGTGAGGAAGGTTTCTTTGTTTTCACGCACAATGTTCTCAATCTTCTGCATCAACAGTTGGTGTTTATCTTCAAACATGTTGTAGAGTCTTCCTCCACAGTCTTGAAGCAGCTTGTTGACAGTGTGTTGTGTTCCTCTCTTCTTCTCTGTCATGACGACCATCGAGTGTTTAAAAGCATCTGGACCAAACAGACTCAGGATGAACTTCAGTGTTCGTCTGTTCTCCTCAGTGAAATCAGAAGGTTTCACTAACAGCAGCAGAACATTTGGTCCAGGAGAACAAAGAGTCTCACACTTCTTCACCTCTTCTATCACTGCTTCCTCAGACAGACTGAACATGTCTGGAGCTTTCACCACTGTTAATGGTTTTCCTCTCCACTCTCCACTGATGACCTCACGTTGTTTTTGGAGACGAGAACTCTGATTCTTTAGGATGATGTCACACAGCTTTGACTTTCTGTCGTCACTTTTTCCCACCAGAACAATCCTGAGTTCAGACACTGAAAGAAAACAGAGAAGAAATGTCACAAGTTGGAGTTGGTGTCAACAGGTGAGTGAACCTGAGTTCAGATACTAAGAAACTGCAGGTAGTTTGATGAAAACGAATCTGTCCACTGTCCATGACCTCCACATCACACTGAAGAGGCATGTCAATGAAGACAGCTCAACAACATCCAGAGCCTCTCTCCACTCAGGGAGAGTTTCCCCTCTGTCCTTTAACTACCTCAATGATCTGTCCCAGGAAAATGACTCAGGCTTCCTCCTCAAGTTCTCCAAACTTCAGAGTATGTGTCTGCTGAGTTCAGGAGTTGCTCACATTGGACTCATTTGTGAAACTGATTATAAGACTAGATGCTGATTCTCTACTGAACTGAAGAACATGGTTCTGAACTTGCATAGCTGTATGTGGTGACATGTATATTTCTTATGTGCATCATAAACACTCTGCACTGTAATTGGTGCAGATTTATTGTTATTCATGTTTTACTGTCTTACACATTAGGACCTAAAATGACACTCACATGTCAGTTTATTAGGAACACCTAGCTAAAACAGATGCAGTGTAATCCAACAATCCTGCAATACTCATTTTGGAAGATGTAATTTGAATTATATTAAGATATACTGACAGGTGTTTCTGTAATGTTGTCTACACATTTATATCATTGAGTGTAGGCAAAATAACAAAAGTACATTTTGTATTAGATCTAATTAGTTTAACTAGGTTTACCTATTAAACTGGGACCTGAGTGAATATCTCAGTCATGTTTTATAATTTTGTTGGAAGTTGATTAAAATTGGACAAAGTGAGGAGTTGGAACTGAAACTTTTGTCTGATAATTATTTATTCACTTACACTGGTGGCTTGTGCTTTGGACTGATGAAGGAGTCTGTGATGTAGACCAAGATTTCATCACTGTTAAAAAATAAAATCAATATTAATCTCAGTAAATCAACTTTCTCCTAGATCTCTAACTGATGATAATCATTTGGAAGTGTACTTACAGCTGGGGAAATAGTTTCCTGTTGAATACAGTGAACCTGACATGGAATATCCTGGACCTATAACAATAAAACATAATTAACTGAAAACACCTTTAACTCAATATTCAAAGCTGATAATTGATGAGTTGTATTGATGAAATATAAAGATTGTTCCTGCACTTACCTGGAGCTTCAGCAGGATCCAGCTTGACACTGACTCCTTCTCCTTGATGACCCCTCGATGAGACTGATGGTGCATCTTTGAAAACATCACAGCTCACATGATCTCCATTGTTCCCCTTCACCACTCGATCCAGATGTGTTAACAGCTGTTGATGTTCAAGGTTCTTGTGCCACAACAACCTGGATCTACATTTTGTGATAAAGTCTCCTAATGGTGGATGTTGCATATAGTTTTCAATGGAAACTGAACTCTCCTCTCTGGGTGTTGATATCAGAACCAGTGAATGATCAAATGATTGATCACTGAAGAGTTTCAGGACTCTGCAGAGCCTCAGTTTCTGTTCCTCAGTGAAGTCTTCAGGCTGTAGAACCAGCAGGAACACATGAGGTCCAGGATCAGAGAGTTTCACACAGTTTCTCACATGTTCAGTCAGTTTGTGTTCAGAGATGTTGTAATGAAGCAGATCTGGGGTGTTGATGAGAACCATTTCTTTCTCCTTCAATGGTCCTCTGACTCTCTGACAGCAGTCTGGTTCTTCCTCAGTGTTGAACTCAGTCTCTCCCAGTATGAAGTTCACCACTGAACTCCTCTCAGACCAGCTGTTCCCCAGCAGAACAACCCTCAGCTCAGACACTGAAATGAAAACAGTGAATTAAAAAACACAACTCAGTGTATATTTAATCCATGTTGATTTAAGGTGGACAGAAGAAAATCTAACTGAATTTAAAATGTAAGTTTGTACCTACGACCTGCAGAACACTGTGATTGTAGATGTTAAAATAGATGAGAACATTTATAACTCAGTTCAGTTTAACTTACTGTTGGGTGGCAGGAAATCAAGGCTGCTTCTTCTTGTCCAATGTTTAACTGTAGAAATAAATAAAACAGAAAAATTCATTCATTCACATGTTTTCTGTCATAAGTCTTTTACTTCAAACCTTCCATGACTGTTGGTGTCCACAACCTGCATTAACTCTGTCACAGCTTTAACAGACTGATACAAGGATTGGACAAACGTCTCCCTGTCTGATGATGTAGTAGCTCAGCCCAGTCACCTGAGTGCAGCTGTTCAGCTCCGTTTCATGCTGCGTTCAAGACGCTAAGAAGGAGTTGCTGCAGTGTATTGTCTGAATTGTGTTGTGTGCTGAAGTGTGTGCATCTCTGATGAAGTGTGAACACAATGTCAGTTAATCTAGGTGAAGTTCATTGTTGGTGACATGTAGGTCTAAGTTGTAACTAAGGTTAGCAGCTACTTCCTTCTATAGACACACACACTCAAATTTATAGTGATCTGCACTTTGGAAAATAAAAAGGGCATAAAACTGCTGAGAGAACTGCTTCAGAGGAGTTTTTACTGACGCCACCTGAACTGCACAGTTACCATCCAGAACCCAGACTCACTCTGGTTCTCACCAACAAGTTTAATCTACTCTCTTTTAAATCAATGAACTTAAATGGAAGCAATGAATTAGAAAACACAACTAAGTGTAACCTTAATGTATCTGACCACAATCAAAGTGGATCAACAACCAGGGAGGAAGTCACAGCTTCTTTAAGGTGGACTGAAGAGAATCTGTCGTCCATTATCAACATGAAACTTACACATTCACACTGACCTGAAATAAAATGTGAGTTTGTACCAACCACCTACAAAACTCTGATTCTACATGTTAAAACACAAGAGAATATTCATCAGTCAGTTCAGTTGGACTTACGCATCAGGAATGGTGAAGGTCGTGGAGGTGATGCTGTAGTGAACCAGAAAATGTAGATATTCATTCATTCATTCATTCACATGTTTTCTGTAATAAGTGTTTTACTTCAAACCTTCCATGACTGTTGGTGTCCACAACCTGCATTAACTCTGTCACAGCTTTAACAGACTGATACAAGGATTGGACAAACGTCTCCCTGTCTGATGATGTAGTAGCTCAGCCCAGTCACCTGAGTGCAGCTGTTCAGCTCCGTTTCATGCTGCGTTCAAGACGCTAAGAAGGAGTTGCTGCAGTGTATTGTCTCAACTGTGTTGTGTGTTGAAGTGTGTGCGTCTCTGATGAAGTGTGAACACAGTGCTAATTAATCTAGGTGAAGTTCATTGTTGGTGATATGTAGGTCTAAGTTGTAACTAAGGTTAGCAGCTACTAGCGCTCAGCTCGCTAACTAAATGAACAGTATTTGCCATATGTATGCCATTGAATATGCTGTTACAGTTTGGTTGACGGTGATGGCAGCTGCACCGTTGGTTTTATCTCTTATGTTAAGAGTTGGTGTTTTATATAGTTTAAGTGTAGACTGAGGTATATGAGCCGTGTGGCGTTCACTGAAATCTGTAAAATTACACAAGCAGTGTTTTCCATTAGGATTCCCAGAAAAACATTTACACATACTGATGCTAATTTGGTAGCATGATAGCAACGTGTTAACACAAAGACTAATTAATGATTATTCCTTTTGATTTCCTTCTATAGACACACACACTCAAATTTATAGTGATCTGCACTTTGGAAAATAAAAAGGGCATAAAACTGCTGAGAGAACTGCTTCAGAGGAGTTTTTACTGACGCCACCTGAACTGCACAGTTACCATCCAGAACCCAGACTCACTCTGGTTCTCACCAACAACCTTTATCTACTCTCTTTTAAATCAATGAACTTAAATGGAAGCAATGAATCAGGAAACACAACTAAGTGTAACCTTAATGTATCTGAACACAATCAAAGTGGATCAACAACCAGGGAGGAAGTCACAGCTTCTTTAAGGTGGACTGAAGAGAATCTGTCGTCCATTATCAACATGAAACTTACACATTCACACTGACCTGAAATAAAATGTGAGTTTGTACCAACCACCTACAAAACACTGATTCTACATGTTAAAACACAAGAGAATATTTATCAGTCAGTTCAGTTTGACTTACGTCGACGTCTTTCCAATCTTCTTAGCACTGTAGTGAAGCAGAAAATGTAGATATCAATTAGTTAATAAATTCATTCACATGTGATGTATAATAATTCTGACACACAGGACCACACTTACACACACTCAAATTTATAGTGATCTGCATTTTGGAAAATAAAAAGGGCATAAAACTGTTGAGAGAACTGCTTCAGAGGAACATGTGATGTATAATAATCCTGACTGTTGAAACATCACATGACTGTCAGCCTCCACATCATTGGTTCTGTCTCAGCTCTAGTCCCCCTCCCCTCTTGTATGTGGGCGTGGCCTCTCTCTCCCAGCTCCTGGCTTCATCCCACACCTGTTTCACCTGTTTCACATCCAACCATCAAGTAACCAGTTCAAGAGTCTGCTCTCCACTCCTCACCACATTGTTCAGTCTGCTCTGTGGTAGATATGCTCACAGCCACTTGTTCCTAGAGACGTTCCTTTAATCCATCCAACCCCAAATATCCAAATACTTCACTGAAATAAAATGTGAGTTTGTACCAACCACCTACAAAACACTGATTCTACAAGTTAAAACACAAGAGAATATTTATCAGTCAGTTCAGTTTGACTTACGAGAATGTAGAAGGTCGTCATCCAGAACTGGAAGTGTAGAGATACAGAAAATGATTATATTCATTCATTCACATGTTTTCTGTAATAAGTCTTTTACTTCAAACCTTCCATGACTGTTGGTGTCCACAACCTGCATTAACTCTGTCACAGCTTTAACAGACTGATAGTTTTCTCTGCTCGGTCTGAACTGGAGTTGTTCTGATTCTGATACTAGTATTGGAAACGCCTCTGCTGCTGCCTAAAATACTGGATCAGGAATCAGTGAGTTGACGGGTCTATGCACCGATCAGATACCACGTCTCTATTGATAAACTTCATAGTTTCACACTCACATAAAACAGCAGAAATCAATTCTTCTTCATCACTGCTCTAAATCAGTAGTCTACACAGGAAGTTACAGCCACTGGCAGCTACAGTTATAGAGCAGTGAAGAAGAATTGATTTCTGGTAAACAGAGTAACGTCAGCCGTTGGCCGAGGTCACTAACAGACGGACTGTGGTCTGAGTTCAGACCCAGATGTTGTCACAACTGGACCAGGACCTGTAACCTATACATTATTGACAATTATTATATTTTGGGCTGAATCTTGTTCCAGGTTACACCTGGACAGGTGACCAGTCACTGACATTCACACTGATTGGGAAATCTCACAAAGTTAATTAATCAATTAACTTGAAAAACTTTAGAATTAGAAAACACAACTAAGTGTAACCTTAATGTATCTGAACACAATCAAAGTGGATCAACAACCAGGGAGGAAGTCACAGCTTCTTTAAGGTGGACTGAAGAGAATCTGTCGTCCATTATCAACATGAAACTTACACATTCACACTGACCTGAAATAAAATGTGAGTTTGTACCAACCACCTACAAAACACTGATTCTACATGTTAAAACACAAGAGAATATTTATCAGTCAGTTCAGTTTGACTTACGTCGACGTCTTTCCAATCTTCTTAGCACTGTAGTGAAGCAGAAAATGTAGATATCAATTAGTTAATAAATTCATTCACATGTGATGTATAATAATTCTGACACACAGGACCACACTTACACACACTCAAATTTATAGTGATCTGCATTTTGGAAAATAAAAAGGGCATAAAACTGTTGAGAGAACTGCTTCAGAGGAACATGTGATGTATAATAATCCTGACTGTTGAAACATCACATGACTGTCAGCCTCCACATCATTGGTTCTGTCTCAGCTCTAGTCCCCCTCCCCTCTTGTATGTGGGCGTGGCCTCTCTCTCCCAGCTCCTGGCTTCATCCCACACCTGTTTCACCTGTTTCACATCCAACCATCAAGTAACCAGTTCAAGAGTCTGCTCTCCACTCCTCACCACATTGTTCAGTCTGCTCTGTGGTAGATATGCTCACAGCCACTTGTTCCTAGAGACGTTCCTTTAATCCATCCAACCCCAAATATCCAAATACTTCACTGAAATAAAATGTGAGTTTGTACCAACCACCTACAAAACTCTGATTCTACAAGTTAAAACACAAGAGAATATTCATCAGTCAGTTCAGTTTGACTTATGAAAATGTGGAAGGTCGTCATCCAGATCTGGAAGTGTAGAGATACAGAAAATGATTATATTCATTCATTCACATGATTTCTGTAATAAGTCTTTTACTTCAAACCTTCCATGACTGTCGGTGTCCACAACCTGCATTAACTCTGTCACAGCTTTAACAGACTGATAGTTTTCTCTGCTCGGTCTGAACTGGAGTTGTTCTGATTCTGATACTAGTATTGGAAACGCCTCTGCTGCTGCCTAAAATACTGGATCAGGAATCAATGAGTTGACGGGTCTATGCACCGATCAGATACCACGTCTCTATTGATAAACTTCATAGTTTCACACTCACATAAAACAGCAGAAATCAGTTCTTCTTCACTGCTCTAAATCAGTAGTCTACACAGGAAGTTACAGCCACTGGCAGCTACAGTTATAGAGCAGTGAAGAAGAATTGATTTCTGGTAAACAGAGTAACGTCAGCCGTTGGCCGAGGTCACTAACAGACGGACTGTGGTCTGGGTTCAGACCCAGATGTTGTCACAACTGGACCAGGACCTGTAACCTATACATTATTGACAATTATTATATTTTGGGCTGAAACCTGTTCCAGGTTACAACAGGTGAGTTCCTGGGTTACACCTGGACAGGTGACTAGCAGTGATGGGAAGTTCGGCTCTTTTCCGAGAGCCGGCTCTTTCGACTCCCGAACGGCTCTTTATTTAGGATCTTTTGTAGCCTATATTTTACCTTAACTTTGCAAAAAAAATCATGGTTTGTGTTGAAAACCCTTTTGCTTTCAGTGTTTTTATGAGAGACCTTATAATTGCCTAATTCTGTGCATTTATTCTGTGACAAAACCACTCTTACATTTGTTTATTTCAATTAAACTTTAGTTGCAGTAGGAGGGGTTATACTTGCACGCATGGGGATGGCAGTAGACGTTGCAGCAGCTGTTGTTTTGGTATGAGACACACCAGGATCAGTAGATGGTGAGCTGGCTTGCCCTCTCTCCTCTAACTGCACTGTAGGATGGACAGTTCTGATATGTCTATGCAGGTTTTTGGTGGAACCTACTCTTATAGTGACCTTCGTTTTGCAGTGAAGGCACTCTGCTTTGTTGTTCCCAATATCTTTAAACGGCAGCCAGATACTGCTTCGCTTTCTAGTGTCACTCATAGTTAAACTACAGGACAATGCAAGACGCACACACGCTCCTCAGTCCTCACCACTCTGTCTCTCTCTTCACTTGCAGTGGAGTCAAGTGGTGTGTCTGCCCCGCCCCCTCTCTGTTTACACATCCTTAATTCTCACGTGAATGCCGCATGCTGGTCGCCATGCTGGCCAATCATAACAAAGCTCTGTCGTAACCAGAGCTGGGACTGAGCACTGAAAGTGAAACCTGAGCAGCGAATGGGCAAAAAACTGGGAGCCGACTCTCACTCCATGCGAGCCAGCTCTTCTGATTCACTACAAAGAGCCGGCTCTCAGAGCTGATGCTTGTGCGCATGACCCATCACTAGTGACCAGTCACTGACATTCACACTGACTGGGAAATCTCACAAAGTTAATTAACCAATTAACTTGAAAAACTTTAGAATTAGAAAACACAACTTAGTGCAACCTTAATGTATCTGAACACAATCAAAGTGGATCAACAACCAGGGAGGAAGTCACAGCTTCTTTAAGGTGGACTGAAGAGAATCTGTCGTCCATTATCAACATGAAACTTACACATTCACACTGACCTGAAATAAAATGTGAGTTTGTACCAACCACCTACAAAACACTGATTCTACATGTTAAAACACAAGAGAATATTTATCAGTCAGCGCTCTGTCCTCTTACATTGACGCTTAAAACTGCGGAGTGACTCGTTCATCCAGGGTGAGGATTTGACAGAGGAGATTTTTCTTGATTTAAAAACTATGTCTAACACAGAGGAGCACTCTTTGTTAAATAACTGGACCAATGTCTCCATGTTACAGTATGACAGTTCACCTGGGGGTGAGAGAGTTGTAAAATTTTCAGCTGTGGTCTGATTAATAATGCGAGATATATATTCATGGGGCAACAGATCCAAATTACAAGAAACGTTAAAAATAACCCACTTATGATCGTTGACCAGGAAATCCTCCAGGACAACATTATCAATAGTCAGGCCGTAAGAGAAAACTAAGTCCAGAGTTTGTCCTGCTCTATGTGTGGGCCCAGAAAGGTGCTGTGTAGGACTGAAAGACTTAGTGATATTAAGAAACTCCGATGCAACAAGACATTTCATACCAAGGAGAAAATGTGGTTTTTACCCTGAGTTACTGCCTTTGGTGTAAACTTTGATCCTTGTGACTCTGGAGACCATTCACATGCACAAAAACCTCTATAACACATTATAAGTAAGGGGAAACTCAGAAAGTATGACAGGTCCCCTTTAACACTTTCACAGCCTCATACAGTTTTATCTGCTCTGTCCGAACCAAGTCCATTATACCTGCATCTGTGTCAACATCTGGAGACCACACCTCAGTACCTGTGATGTCTGTTCTCACTAAAACAGACACAAAGAGCAGCTTGATGGTTTCAGTGGTTTGTGTGACACACTGCTGTGGATTATGACGATCATGTGCAGTAAAAATGAGTGTCAGCAAATCTGAAGCAAACATCCATCTATTGGTTCTCTGAATCATTGATCCTGTTCAAGGTCATGTGGGACCAGGTGAGTTCCTGGGTTACACCTGGACAGGTGACCAGTCACTGACATTCACACTGACTGGGAAATCTCACAAAGTTAATTAATCAATTAACTTGAAAAACTTTAGAATTAGAAAACACAACTAAGTGTAACCTTAATGTATCTGACCACAATCAAAGTGGATCAACAACCAGGGAGGAAGTCACAGCTTCTTTAAGGTGGACTGAAGAGAATCTGTCGTCCATTATCAACATGAAACTTACACATTCACACTGACCTGAAATAAAATGTGAGTTTGTACCAACCACCTACAAAACACTGATTCTACATGTTAAAACACAAGAGAATATTCATCAGTCAGTTCAGTTTGACTTACGAAAATGTAGAAGGTCGTCATCCAGATCTGGAAGTGTAGAGATACAGAAAATGATTATATTCATTCATTCACATGTTTTCTGTAATAAGTGTTTTACTTCAAACCTTCCATGACTGTTGGTGTCCACAACCTGCATTAACTCTGTCACAGCTTTAACAGACTGATACAAGGATTGGACAAACGTCTCCCTGTCTGATGATGTAGTAGCTCAGCCCAGTCACCTGAGTCCAGCTGTTCAGCTCCGTTTCATGCTGCGTTCAAGACGCTAAGAAGGAGTTGCTGCAGTGTATTGTCTGAACTGTGTTGTGTGTTGAAGTGTGTGCATCTCTGATGAAGTGTGAACACAGTGTTAGTTAATCTAGGTGAAGTTCATTGTTGGTGATATGTAGGTCTAAGTTGTAACTAAGGTTAGCAGCTACTAGCGCTCAGCTCGCTAACTAAATGAACAGTATTTGCCATATGTATGCCATTGAATATGCTGTTACAGTTTGGTTGACGGTGATGGCAGCTGCATCGTTGGTTTTATCTCTTATGTTAAGAGTTGGTGTTTTATATAGTTTAAGTGTAGACTGAGGTATATGAGCCGTGTGGCGTTCACTGAAATCTGTAAAATTACACAAGCAGTGTTTTCCATTAGGATTCCCAGAAAAACATTTACACATACTGATGCTAATTTGGTAGCATGATAGCAACGTGTTAACACAGAGACTAATTAATGATTATTCCTTTTGATTTCCTTCTATAGACACACACACTCAAATTTATAGTGATCTGCACTTTGGAAAATAAAAAGGGCATAAAACTGCTGAGAGAACTGCTTCAGAGGAGTTTTTACTGACGCCACCTGAACTGCACAGTTACCATCCAGAACCCAGACTCACTCTGGTTCTCACCAACAACCTTTATCTACTCTCTTTTAAATCAATGAACTTAAATGGAAGCAATGAATCAGGAAACACAACTAAGTGTAACCTTAATGTATCTGAACACAATCAAAGTGGATCAACAACCAGGGAGGAAGTCACAGCTTCTTTAAGGTGGACTGAAGAGAATCTGTCGTCCATTATCAACATGAAACTTACACATTCACACTGACCTGAAATAAAATGTGAGTTTGTACCAACCACCTACAAAACACTGATTCTACATGTTAAAACACAAGAGAATATTCATCAGTCAGTTCAGTTGGACTTACCTCGACGTCTTTCCAATCTTCTTAGCACTGTAGTGAAGCAGAAAATGTAGATATCAATTAGTTAATAAATTCATTCACATGTGATGTATAATAATTCTGACACACAGGACCACACTTACACACACTCAAATTTATAGTGATCTGCATTTTGGAAAATAAAAAGGGCATAAAACTGTTGAGAGAACTGCTTCAGAGGAACATGTGATGTATAATAATCCTGACTGTTGAAACATCACATGACTGTCAGCCTCCACATCATTGGTTCTGTCTCAGCTCTAGTCCCCCTCCCCTCTTGTATGTGGGCGTGGCCTCTCTCTCCCAGCTCCTGGCTTCATCCCACACCTGTTTCACCTGTTTCACATCCAACCATCAAGTAACCAGTTCAAGAGTCTGCTCTCCACTCCTCACCACATTGTTCAGTCTGCTCTGTGGTAGATATGCTCACAGCCACTTGTTCCTAGAGACGTTCCATTAATCCATCCAACCCCAAATATCCAAATACTTCACTGAAATAAAATGTGAGTTTGTACCAACCACCTACAAAACTCTGATTCTACAAGTTAAAACACAAGAGAATATTCATCAGTCAGTTCAGTTGGACTTACGCGTCAGGAATGGTGAAGGTCGTGGAGGTGATGCTGTAGTGAAACAGAAAATGATTATATTCATTCATTCACATGTTTTCTGTAATAAGTCTTTTACTTCAAACCTTCCATGACTGTCGGTGTCCACAACCTGCATTAACTCTGTCACAGCTTTAACAGACTGATAGTTTTCTCTGCTCGGTCTGAACTGGAGTTGTTCTGATTCTGATACTAGTATTGGAAACGCCTCTGATGCTGTAAAATACTGGATCAGGAATCAGTGAGTTGACGGGTCTATGCACCGATCAGATACCACGTCTCTATTGATAAACTTCATAGTTTCACACTCACATAAAACAGCAGAAATCAGTTCTTCTTCACTGCTCTAAATCAGTAGTCTACACAGGAAGTTACAGCCACTGGCAGCTACAGTTATAGAGCAGTGAAGAAGAATTGATTTCATAACAGACGGACTGTGGTCTGGGTTCAGACCCAGATGTTGTCACAACTGGACCAGGACTTGTAACCTATACATTATTGACAATTATACAACACTTAGTTCAGACCAAGTAATTTGATTGGACGCTAGTCATTCCATGAGTTCTGCTATAGAGTACAACAACACTGGGACTTTTAACTACATGTAAAGATGAAATCATTTCCAGAAATCACATTTGAAATCAGGTGTGTGTTTTGGCTTCCTGCCAACAGGAGCTGGTGTTTTCTGACCCAGCAATGACTCATGAGTCACAAAATATAATCCAGGTGTGCTTCTTGTGGTGTGTAGTTCATCTGGCACACAGAAAAAGTCACATAACAGATTGACTACAACTGTGGTTAAAGCAGTCATCACACAGATTTGATCTGTGTATCCAGGATGTAACTCTGGTTGGGATACATATCAGATCTCCTGACCTGGTGCGAACCCTGCAGACCTCTCAGCTCAGCTAGATCTGGATTACTGGCTGGTCCAAGAGCCCAAACTAACACCTACACAACACCTACCTGTTAGACATTGCTTTTAATTACATGCACTTTAATTTACATGGTCCGATCTACAGTTCAATAAACCTGCATATACCTGATAACAGGCCGATTCTTGTCTCTATCATTCAGCAAGGTTCTACAAACAGATCTGTTTGTCTTTTCAAAATTGATTTAGTAGTTTATTGTTACAGTTTTTATTGTTTATCGTTTGTTCATATCTTCATCACCATTAGGAGAACTGTCCCCATGTTTCAGGCGGTGAGTTCATCTGTGACTCCTTCCTGTTGGCCGAGCCAAAAAATCCTCAGCCAGAGCTGGATTCATGTGTGTAAAACCCGCCCAAAGCCAGTTGATTGACAGCTTTGAAGGAGTAGCAAAGCAATTGGGTAAAACCAAAAGCAAAAGGGTAAAAGCATTTTTTATTATCTTATTTATTCCTGTATATATTTCCAGTTATTTTTCCCACTCCTGTGACTCCATACCATCTCCACAAACTACAGACACATGATTAAATAAATTATTTACTAAAACACCACAGTTCTCCGTGCACAATAAAATGCATGTATTTTCTGTGTAACCTAACTCCTCTGGGATAATGTTAGAGTAAATAATGATAGTTATATAATGACTGTCGTTATCTATAAATATAATATTTGAGCTTTGAAAATCAAATGAATTTCAATGAAAGAACAATATTACTGAAAATAACTGACTTATACACAACTGTTGGTCATAGTGATGTCATTACAACTTGAGACAGGACACGGTTGGTTTCTGATGAGTGTAACATGAACATTGTGAGAGAACAGTGTGTTAGACTGATGAAGACTCACCAGACTGTTCACCGCCCATGATGTCGCTCAGTGAGCTGGAGACCAGCTGCTGGGTTTAACAGTCTAAAAGGAAAATAACTGTTAACCAGTTGTTAACTTGTTTTACTATGTTACATCAGTTAACCTGAACATGAATGTGCAGAACTTCCTAAATTTATGACACAGACTTACAGATTCAAACCTTCCAGTTCAACAACTCAAAACTGAAACGTTGTTGTTGTTGTGAGACAAACGAGCCTCTTTCCTGAGTACTGAGGTAAACAAGGAGCTACAAGCTGCTTTCCATCCAAACAACCGTCTCTATAGTGGCCGTTTGTCCACAAAGAGCAACGAAAAGTTTCTAATCAAACTTTAAATCATAGAAAACTCAAAAGGCCACTTTTGCACCGTGGGTTGTGGTGTACACGGATGGGAGAAAGCATAAGGTCCAAACGACTTTCAATTTTTGACAAAAAACGTGATTTATTTAATCGGATAACAAGCAAACACAGAACAAAGAAAAATTCCTGTGCCTCTCCCGCTCCGGTAAAAAACCATTTGCCCACCCAGGTGCATGCTGGTCCCTACCGTGCGCTTACCTATATAACCTACGGTGCCTCCTTACCGTGCCCAAATGAAACAAACAAATAACAACAAAACACCCAAACTACAAAAATGATAAACTAACAGAATACTAACAGAAATTTAATCATAATTAAATCAAAATAGAATAATGAAATCTAAACACTAAACTAAATAACACCAAATAGCTCCCACAGTCTCTGTGCAGCCGAGTGTGGTCTCGGGCCAACTTCCTTCTGTCAAGCAGTTCAGAATAAAAGCTCACAATAGCTTGAAATAAAACATTGTTGCTGCTGCAAACAACTTTCCTGCGCCATTTTCTCTTGGCAAAAATCGCTAAAGAGGAAGTGATTTTGCGGGTAACTTGCTGCTCAGACGGAGATCTATTTTTTTTAAAGATAATTTTGGATAAAATTATTTATTTTAGATAAACAAAAAGAAAATACTCTCAAAAATAATCTGTCGGGCCAGATGTCATTGCTGGCGGGTCAGCGTTGGCCACTGATCTGCAGCCTGCAACCGTGTAATGGTCCGATTCTGATGTTCGGGTATATTTCCGCCTCAAACACATGAAGCCCGTTTCCTTCTCTGACAGACTTCACATGTTCAGCTGCGTGTTGCAGCAGTAAACAGTGAAACACTGAACATACACTATATAGTTTCTACATCGATCACTGTTTTCAGATCAGCTAATGACTTTACTCTGATAATAAACTGAACCTGATCAGAAAATACAAGATGATCCGTGCGTTTTCATTTAATACGTTCCATTTATCAACTTACAACGATATATATTTACTTTACTTTTAGTTTAATTTGTTATTTTTATCGATCCTAAGTGGAGTTCACTCACCCACTGAAATAATTCTTGCTGCGACACGACGTGGCAAAGTGAAAGTAAAAACACTTCTCCCTCTTCTTCTTCTTCTTCTTTTTAGGTTTTTAAAGGCGGTTGTAAACCAGAGTAATAGGCGCATTACCGCCACCTTCTGCTCCGGAGTGCGGCTCAGAGATTAAATTCTGTCTAGGAAACTCAATGAGGACTTTTCTGCTCTGCCCATTAGGTAAATCCATCAATGTTTTGAGTGTGACGTCATGAATCTCCACCTTCCTGAGCTCTTCCTTCATAGCTTGTCTCTCTAGCTCATACATATCATATTGTGTAATTACATGTATTATTGTTTCCTCTGCCTGACAATATTCACACAAGCCGGTTGGGTGTTTTCCTATAATTCTGAGTGTGCTGTTTAAGTTGGAATGACCTTATTCTGTTGCATATCGCCTCCTCTCTTCTTGAGCTACCAATATTTCTTATTGTTCAATCTGTACAGAGATCTTTCCCTTGTTTCTGTGTTCCACTTCCCTTGCCATTCCTCTATTGCTGTATTACAAATTATTGCTTTGACTTCTGCTTTACTTAATGGGATTTGCTGAAAATATTGTTCATGAACAAATCCACTTTCCCTCTCTCTGCCTTCCTGAGCTCCAGCAGCCACAAATCTGTTTGTGGTGTGTCCATGGTTCAAGCTCTGGGATACTGTCGGGCTCATCTTGATATTATTTACTCCCACATCTTCTGTATATTTTTTTACCAGCCCTCCCGAAGCTAACTCTTTGCCCTGTACCTTGTTCCCAACACTCCTGCATCACTACTTTTGCAGGACGTTGTTCTTTATGTCCTTTGAGACTAACCCAGTAGTCAGTCATTAACTGTTCCCTAGTTTCTAAGGCATTTCTCCCCCGAGGACTTGTAGGGCCGAGACAGGGGTTGTCTTCACTGCACCACTGCACTGTCTTACACCTCGGGCTTGTATCCTGTCCAGTTTTCCCAGCAGAATCTTTTTAAGCTGAGCCAGATACGACACTTCCATAATCTAACACAGACCGGATCATTGTAACAGAGGTAGTTTTTAATGAAGAAAAAGCTTGCTCCCTATTCCACCCCATTTACACACCTCATGATATTTAAAACCTTATGACATTTCACAACTGTTTTATCTAAATGGTCAAATCTATGTTAACTTTGAATCAAAAAGAATTCCTCTCTTCAGTATTCTTCTGTACATCTGCAGGTTTACTTCAGGCAGAACTCTTTTCCTTGTGAAGATCACAATTAATATGCAAGATATTTCTTTCCCTTTTCCACAAAGCTCCATCATCAGCGAAAAGAGATCTGCCTATGTCTGGTTGAATCTGAGAAAAAAACAACAGAAAAAACACCTCATATTGATTTGATATTTTATTTCCTATCCTTACTTGGACAGCTCTACCTTCCATAAAATCCTTCATCCAATTGAACATCATTCCTCTTATATATAAATTTTAACTTTATCAGTGGACCATCCTTCCACATCATGTCATATGTTTTCTCAACATCAAAAAAGACTCTTTATTAGCTTGTGCTTTTCTAATCTCAAGGCAAATGATCGGATAATTCATTAAAATTGATCTCTTTTCTTTAAATATGTCAACCATTCAGTAACCATTCTTTCTATGATCTCACACACATTTGATGTGAGAGCAACAGGCTTATAATTAGAGGGCTTAGATCTTTCCCAGGCTTCCTTACAGGTATTATTACAGCCTCTTTCCGGGCTTTCAGCAGCCTTCCTTCCTCCCACACTCTATTATAAAAAGCCAAAAGTTTCTTTAATGCCCCATTATTGAGGCGCCTCAACATTACATATCATAGCTCTTTTCACTTCATCTAAAGTAAAAGGACAGTTACTTGAGTGTTCCTCCAAATCCATACTCCTTTCTAATGCTCATAAGTGTTGTCTCTTTGTTATTTCTCAAATGCTTTTGCCATCACCTGTGACCTATCCCTGTCTGTAACTGCCACTTCTCCCTCAGATTCTAAAACTGGATACTCCCAATCCTTTCTATTAACCCCCGTTCTTTTTTATCATACTCCACACATCTCCTGTTGGAGTTGTTCTTCCAATCTTATTACAAAATCTTGCCAACTCTCCCTTTTTGCTTGTCTTATGGTTCTCGTTAATACAGCCTGGGCTCTCTGATACCAAACTAAGTGGTTTTAAATGTGTGTCGTCTTTAAAGGCCTTGTTCCTGTCACTTACAGCACTGCTACACTTATCTGTCCACCACGGCACAGCTTTCTTTTTCATTTTCCCTTTACTTTTTGGAATTGCCTCTAAGGCTGCCTCAAGGATTTTTCCAGAGACTCTCATTTAAGTCCTCTATACCCTGGCTTTCATCAACTACTACTATTTTATCTTCACTACTTACCTCAAACTTATCCCAGTCTGCCTTCTCAAACACCCACCTTCGTACTCCTTGTGTCGATACCCTTTCTGCCTCAATATCCACTGTTGGAATTACTGGATAGTGGTCACTCCCAACACAAGACTCCTCCCATATCTCCCAACTACATTTCATGGCCAAAGCATCAGACACCGGTGTCAAGTCCAATATAGATTCATGTCCTTTACGCACATCTTCCCTGGTGCCCTTCCATCATTCAAACATACCAAGTCTTTTCCGTTGTCTGGATGTTTGACTGTTTCTTCTTCTCAGGTCTCTTGAAAAAACAGATCTTGAATTCTCTGAGATAATCTGATAAAATAAAGTTACTAAAACTGGAGTCAGTTGTTTCAATGATTTCACAGATGAATATAATGAACCTTGAAACTTGAGACGACCAATCAGTCAGGGAGAGACTCATGGAAAATACTCAAGTATTCAAAAACACAAGGACACATTAAGGGTTATCAGGTTTAATTCATAAATGCAAAAGCAAACAATAAGTAGTAAAAACTGAAAATTTGTAATTCAAAAAATAAAAATCAAATCATTAGGTGTTAGTCATATCATGATACATACCATTTGACGATATACATTTGTCTGTCAGAGATTATCTCATATTTTATTTTAAATACTTTTAAAATCATCTTTGAGTGTTTCAGTCAAGACGACTGATTTATTGGATATTTATGTGATTCGATGTGACCTTCATATGTATTCAAGTCTCTCAGTCAGCCAAGTTTGTTCATTTTACCTTTTTAACAGTTTCTCATTTGATCCTAGAGAAAATCTGCTCTATGATATATATAAATACCACAATATAAATTCACATATACAGCGATATCGCCCACTACTATCAAAAATAATCATATGATTAAGTCCTGAATGTTAATATCACCCTTAAACTGGATAAATGGATAAAAAATGATTTTGATAAAATGATAAACATGTTGAAATAACGTTAACTGTTGATTAAAAACTGAAATTAATTTAACAAAACACATTGTATTACTGAATCAAATGTCAAAATCAATCAATAACTAATTTAAAAAAATGTGAATCACACAAGTTTGTCATGAATCAGTTACAAACAGGTCGTCTGTGCAGCAGGTTCATGTGACCCATGGTATGTACGAGGCGCCATCTAGTGGTCGTAGTATTTATGACGTGTCTTCTATCTGCATTTCTTCTTAAATTAAACCTCATATTGCCAATCTGTCATGTGCGTCAGTGTTTTGTTTCTTTGGGTCAAAGGTTTCTGCAGTTCCAGTTTCAGTTGATTTCTTGTTCTTGTTTTTCTCCAATTTGTTATTTCTCCTGATTGTATTAACAATTTGTTTTTCAGGTCAATCCTTTCTCATTGTTTATTTGGTAACTCATCTGATCTCAAAGTTTATATCTGAAGATCAAGAGTTGAGCAAAGTTGGCAACCTTGTCTCCTGAAAAAATCTGCATTTATTTCCATTATTACCAGTATATGTATGAAAGCAGCCTAATGCTGCCTGGATTGTGTTGTTTTATGTTCAACAAGGAAAGTTTATATTGAATGCAGCTGCTCAACAGTCACTGTTGGCCCATCTTAACTGCAACTTTTAGACTTTGACTGGGGAAGTTGCTGAACATGACCCAGAAAAGCAAGAAACACTGGCATCAAAGGAGCAGAGAAGGGAGCTGACTCATCTGCTGGGTTCTTGATGCATCCGTCTTCTTCCTTCTCATCAGAGGACACGCACTGGGTCTCCTCTGTAAAAAATGAAGAAGGTTCGTCAGTCCACAAACCATCTATCACGTCATGGACAAAACACTGATGACAAGTGTGAATGTGAAAGTCTTTGGATGGTTTCCCCATGAATAAACAATATCAAATATCTCTGTGACTTTAAATCTGATCATGGGACGATCAATATAGCAACAGCACACCAGCTGTCAGTAGAGTTGGGACAGCACAGTCAAATATGATAACAGAGACAGGCTGCATGTTGCCTGGAGACTTTACCACCTTGTAGTTTTTATTTCCTGGTAAACTGGTGATCCAGAACAGTTTTATTTAGGTTGATAAACCGACCATGGCTTTTTTCTGTGCTTTAGTTTATTAAAAGTATGGTCTACTTGGTGCTGATGGTGGTGCATAATTATTCTCATTACGGTTTTCACATACTTTCATGAAACTTGACTTCTCACGCTGACAGTTTGCAGGCAACAAACTAAAGAACAGTTGACCCAAAATCGAACCGTGGGGGACACACATTCTATTACTTATAAGGGATGATATTTCTTGGTCAGTCTTCACTCACTGCTCTCTAGTTTGAAGGTATGATTCAAACCAATTAAACTGATCTCAGTTAATCTCTCTACAGCATCCCCATACTCTCATAGATCCTGACTTATCACACTAATAGACAACAGAAAGGCCAATACAAGTTAAAATGAAATCCCTCAGAACTCACCAGGGGCCACAGGATCAGAATCTAGCTCGGGAGCATGTACAGGAGTGGGTTTCTCCATCTCTTTGCCCACAGCTTAAAAGCAAACAGTAAATTAGGAAAAACAACTTGGATCCTAAAGTATCGATTCAAATTGGATTTACGAGTGAGGAAATCACAGTTTCTTTAATTTGCACTTGGAGTGAATCTGTCATCAATCAAACGTCTTTCTTCCATTTTTAAATGAAATGAAATGTAACTTTAGGCAAAATTATCCAGTAAATATTTCAGCAAATGAACTGCGGTTTTTAATTTGTTGTTCAAATTCTGCAGTTCAAACTCTGTAAATTCAGATGTAATTAAACAGCAGAATAGTTCTGAATAGTTCAGTTCAGTTAAACTCACTATTAGGTTGCTCTGATTCATCAGCTTCAGCTTCAGCTTCCCCTGTAAAGGACAGAAATATAAAAATGTACACAACCCACTCTAAAGAGCAAAACAACACAATAGCAAGCAAAGTGAATACAATTAAAATATAAATCACAAACTAGAAAATGCATTTCCTGCAGAAAATGCTGAGAGCTGAATGCCTTTGCTGAAACAAAGCTGAAGCAATAACTGAAGATTAAAAGCAGAACTTGCAAGCTGGAGGCTGAATGGCCTGAAATGAAACAATTTTAAAAATGCCTCTCTTCCTGTTTCCTCCTGATTTTCTGCTGGCAACCAGCAGATAGCTATGTCAACATTCTCATATTTTCTTGGTCATAAACATAAAAATATAAACTGAATATACTTCTTAAGTCCACTTTAAACATAATCAGTGAAACAATTTCTAATTTATGGACAGTGAATATTTCACTGAATTAACAGGTGTCTTGATTAGTCTTTCAAGTCCTACTGTTCAATTGTGCAAACTCTGATCTAATTAAACAGCTGCGTAATTCTGACTCAGTTCAGGTTAAACTCACAATTAAGTTGCTCTTCCTCGATTCTGCGCCACGTAGGTTCCATATCAGCGTCCCCTGTAAAGGACAGAAATATGCAAATGTACACAAACTACACTAAAGAGCAAACAACAACAAAACAGCAAGTGAAGGCGATACAATCAACATATGTATCGCAAGCAACCAACAGGCAGTGGGCAGCGATGTCAAGATACTAATGTTTTCTTGGTTATATGAAAATATCAACTGAATATACTATTTGGTATTTTGTAACTGCTTCTTTAAGGCCACTTTAAACATGCTCAGTGAAACAATTTCTAATTTGTGGACAGTAAATATTTCAGTTAATGAACTGAGGCCTGTACTACGAAGAGTAGTAGTAGTAGTAGTAGTAGTAGTAGTAGTAGTAGAAGAAGAAGAAGAGAGTAAAAGCATCATCACTGTCAGGAATCCTGTCAGATTAAAGAATCTGTGTTCAGTTCAAATGAAGCTATAATAGTTATTATATATTTATTTAGTGTGATGAACTCTGTTTTAAAACAGAGCTGCTAATAAATGCACAGAGAGCGGACACATGGAAAGACTCAAACGACAAAATGATTCCACTGATCTGTCTTCTATAACGTCTACTGGTTGTTAATATTTATCACTTTATTGTATACTCTTTTGTTCCCATCAGGATCCTGTAGGAATGATGACAGCGATCTGATTGGTCAGTAGTTTGGTGATTTCCCCAGGTAAGAAGTGAACCACTGTCGTGGGACTGAAAACCTGAAGTTACCTCGATAACCTAAAATCCTGCTTCGTAGTACAGCGTGTTGGTGTTTTAATCAGTCCATCAAATCCTATAGTTCAAACTATAAATTCAGATCTTATTAAACAGCAGCATATTCTGACTCAGTTCAGGTGAAACTCACTGTTATATTGCTTTAGTTCTGCGATGCTGTGCCTCACAGATTCCAGATCAGTGCCCCCTTTAAAGGACACAAACATACAAATGTACACAACCCACTCTAAAAAGCAAAACAACAAGACAGCAAGATAAAACAATACAATCAGACATATATCACAAATGTGGCGGCAGAAGAGTTCTGACTCAGTTCAGTTAAACTCACTGCTGGGTGAACAATATGCAACGCTCCTGATCAACTCTCGAAGTTGTGGATCAGCTGTCACTGTAAAAGACAAATATACAATATATTCAATATACAATATATTCATTCATTACCACTGAAGATAAAAGCACACAAATGTATTTAACTCAAATACATGCATCCTGCATTAAACACATCATTTCATGTGAGTGACGTCTTGCTGATGACGATAAACATCATAGTGTGAGATGATTCATGATCGTTCTCCTGATGGATGACAACTGATTTCAAAGCTCCATATTTTCTTCTTCTTCTGTGTTTTATTTGAAGTGTTGATCCATCAGAAGATATAAAAACCATCTCAGTGTAGTTTCACATCTCCTCTCTCAGGCTTCTCTCTGCAGCTCTAGTAACAACAGGCCTGTGAGCCAATCAGAGGAGAGGAGGCTCTGAGCCTCTCTTTTTACAGTGTTTGTAATAAAAAAGATAATTTATCATCCATTATTAACCTCAAACTTACAAATTCACAACTAAACTGACAAATATGTCTCTGAAATAAAATGTGAGTTTGTATCTACACAACACTGTAATTGTAGATGTTAAAATGCATGAGAATATTTATGAATCTGTTCAGTTTAACTTACCGTAAAGTGTCATGAAGCCGAACAGAAGGAAAACTGTAAGGAACACAAAAAAAAAAAAAAAATTCATTCATATAAGTTCTTAGGATGCAATGGGATATGCGATCACAAAAAGTCACATTACAGTTTGATTCCTACTGTTCATAGATAAAACAGTCATCACACAGATTCATCTGAATGCTGCAGCTGCAGGGCCGTAACAAGGACCTCAGCAGCTCGCTGTAACTCTGGTTCTCACATCATTACTAAACTGGTTACCAGAGAATCAACTGACAAATACTATACTGTCCACAAATCACAGTTTGGGTCCTACATACATATCAGCATGCTTGTTCTGTGCTAAAACAAATAATAAATAAAAGAAATAGAAATTAAAACCATCATCATCATTAGGAGAATTGTTCCCATATTTCAGGTGGTGAATTCATCTGCAAAGTCTGTGTCTATTCCCTGTTGCCTGAGCAAAAATACACTGAGTGGTGAAAGTAAAAGCTAAAGGGTGAAAGTAAAAGCTGAAGGGTGAAAGTAAAAGCTGAAGGGTAAAATCGTTTTTTATTCTTTTATTTATTCACTTTTATATGTCCAGTTATTTTCTTTTTCCTTTTTAAATTAATTATTTTTTATGGCACTCCCATGACTCCATACTATCTGGACAAACCACAGACACATTATCAGGATCAGTTATTTACAAAACTGAAAAGAGCACGTGCCTCCATTTACAGATAAAGATCTTGTGCATTTTCTCCAGAACCTGACTCCCCTGGATAATGTTACAGTAACTAATGATACTTATATTAATCACTAATTAATGTCTTATTCATGAATATTTGAGCTCTGGAAATCAAACAGCTTTTAGCTCAACAACACATTTTAGAGAGAATAATATATTAATATTATAAATAATATTTATATGCAACAGTGTGAGAAGACTCACCAGTTTGTTTACTCGCCATGATGCTGTTCGTGAACTGGAAACCAGCTGCTGGGTTTAACAACCTAAAAGGAAGAAATGAAAATGTTAACTAGGTGTTAACTAGTTTAACTTCAGTGTTACATCAGTTAACTTGAACATGATGGAGCAGAATAAACATCTGACTCTAACTGACGGTCGGTTCATGAATTCACTGATAATAACCGGAACCTGATCAGAAAATCGAAATACAGGATGATCCGTGTTTTTTCCCTTTGATAATAAGTTATATTGATCAACTTACAACGCAGATATATATTTACTTTCCTTTCAGTTGAATTACTTGGTTATTTCTTGCTGATGCAGTTGCAGTGGTTTTCACTCACCTGCTGAAAGTCTTGCTGCGACACAACGTGTCAAAGTGAAAATAGAAACCGTTATATAGCGGACGGTGAAGGAAGCAGGAAAACCCTGAAAAGTTCTGACGGGAATAAATGTCACAGATAAACAGATGACTGATTATCTCATTATCACGAGGCGTTTAAAGCAAGTATTTTGGAAAATGTTAAAATATTGCATATTCAAATATTTACTTTTTAGACTGTCAGCTTTATTTATGTATTTATTTTATTCTTTTGTTCTTCTTTTTGCTGTGTATCATTAGGTTACTGAAGTTAAGTTAATTAGACTTTGATACAGAAGAAAACTTAAAAACCTGAACTGTACTTCCTGTCCCATTAGTCTATTGTGTTTTATCATAAGATAACTCATAATTACAAGATGGTTCGTGCTTTCTTTTATACAATGAGCTTCAGTTTTTGTAAAGATTTACTCCACTTTTATTATATGCAGAGAGATAGATAGATAGATAGATAGATAGATAGATAGATAGATAGATAGATAGATAGATATATAGATAGTATATATTATATATTAACTTTATCATTATGAAATATTAAATTCATCCTAAACCACCTTTAAGTGTATGAGCACTCACATGAGAGAAGAACAAGATGCAAATCATGAAACGTTTCTGAAAAGACTAGAGCTCCACCTGCTGGACAAACAGTGGAACTATTTAACCATCCATCAACTGAAAAACAGTGATTGTGATTAAGAACTCATATAAAATAAAACGCAGGTCAACAGTTTGCAACATCTGAGCTCTGAACATGCTGTTGTCGTTTCGTGTCACTGCTGCAGGTTGTTCATTCAGCTCCGTTGTCGTCTTGGAGACAGTGATCTGTGGAGTTAATGTTTAGTTCAGGCTCTGTCAGGCAGTGTTGGTGAGGACCTGCTGTGATCTCTGTATTAAGTTTTCTGTGTTTGGATCCACATGTTTCCACGTGATAACTGAGGCGTTTCCTTCTGTCAGATCACAGATGCTAGTGTCTCAGACTGCTGCTTCCAAAAGAGACAATAATTCCTCCTAAAGCTGATGCATGCTGATGAAATAAAATGTGGTGCTCGTGTAAATGCCTTAATTATTGAGATTTACAAACAAAACAAATAAAAACAGTGTAAAAAGAGATGTTAACTGATGACTAAATCACAGCAATGCTATTTAGAGTTCAGGCCGAACAGTTCAACTGTACAAGCAGGTAAGAACAGTGGCCACTGGAGATCCCCACCAACACACACTGAAAGACATTATGTCAAGTACTACGCACCAGAGGGGTCACCTGACCACACACCTGCCAGGTATCACATCAAAATAAGCAACTCTTCCTGTAAAGGAAACACCCAACTCACTCAGGTGTTTCACTTCATTCACACAGCGAGGTGATGATCGGTTCAGTGTCTTGATCAACGAGCAGTTGGGGAACGGACGCATGCAGTGACCTTTATTCAATATCTGGTTTAAGTCAATGAGACATAATCTATTCATCTTTGAACTGAATGTTAACAACTTTGTTTGAAACCAAAGGCTGAACTTCTCTTCATTTCTTTATTAAACACTATGTGCATATGTTTTATAATTCTATTATATCATCATGTCTAATTACAACTTCTGCTGAAGACAGTAAAAAAAAGGTTTAATCCGTTAGTTTTACTCTCTGGGTAATGATTTGGCACCTGACGCTCGACTAATAAAACTTCTTTACAGCAAGACCTGAGCACTGAGATGGCTCACATCTTAATATTCAGTTACCTCTGTCTTCATTGGAGTGGAGAGATGACAGGAAATGAGAGAGGCTTGCAACAATTGTCTCCCGGCTTGACTCAAACTGGGCATAATGTGGTTTAAGGTCAGTGTTTTCATCTGGAAACTACAGGGAGAACATTGGAACATTGTCTTCAGCTGTTAGAAAATAAAACGTGCTGCCAGGGGAATTTGAATGATTCCTGTCTTCCATCACTTGCCAAGGGCGACCAGTGCCACAGCAGATTTCAGTCCAAAAACAACAAATTTATTCACCAATCACAAACAAAACAGTCATTCTAATTAATATTCTACACATACGCTCCACCTCTATACATGCTTCTATCCAAGTAGTTTACAAGTGAGGGACATACTTTTAGTGACGGTGAAGTGAAGCTTTATGAACCAGTGAAGCTTTCAACACAGTTGTTTTAAAAAAGTGGTTCATTACTTGCTTTTCAAATCAGAGCTCAATGGCGACCTCTGCTGGTCAAAGAGAGGAAACGCGCTGGGATGCAAAATGGCACTACGACACTACCACTGTGCCATTCAACTGCACATCACTTACACAGCTTCATATATAAACAACAAAAAGAAAAAAAAAGGGAAAGAAAATACAGACTTCTTACCTGCCTCCTTCACATAAACAGGAGTTTCTCACCAGGACTACTCTTATGTACAATATATGATTATTACTCTAAACAGTGATCACATTAGGGACTTTAAGCAGCGACGTTTGAGGTGATGACTGCGGTGTCCATATATATACCAGTGCGTTGCCATAGTGATGGAGATCAAAGATCACTAAGCAACATTTAACTCCAACAACGGCTACTTCACTACTTCAGGAAACTGAATCTGTTCTGAAATGTCTCTTAAATGGCCGAGAACTCTTGATATTTGCTTTAGAGACAATTTAATATCAAATCAATCAGTTTGTATAAATCCGTCTGTTTCAGCACCACGGACAGCGTCGTGTTTCATCAATACACAGAGGATGGAGGTTAACAACAGTTTGTGCTGACATGTCTATGAATAAACTGGAAAAAGAAATTAGGAGGTATCTTTGACAAATATACTCATAATCCATAAAACTACTGAAGGTATAATTTAATAGAAATGAAATGACAGTGTCAAATAACTGCTAACTCTTTAACGTATCACAGGGTACAGCAAACTAGTCTTTCTCCTATAGTAGACAGTTTGGCTGCAATGGTAGGAAGTGTCAACTACGTCATCGAATCACGTTGCAGCTGTCCCTTCAACCGTCGCTGCTTTAAATCCCTACTGTCTGGTTACAACATGGCACAGTCTGATTGGAGAGCCGAGAAAGAGGCGACGCAGAGCCGACATCTGCAGGTGACACTTTAAAATAAATGGCGTCACAACCAGCACAAAAGATCACACTCAAAGGGTCACGTAATCATACACCGCTGAAAGTGCGAGTTCAAGAACTTCTTGTCTGAGTGAATTTCTTGTAGATGTTCTGTCTTCTAGTCATTGGACGTGGCATTGTTTTTCAGCTTGTTTATGTTTGATGTTTTCCAGTTCTTCTCTCAGTTTTCTCATTTCTTCCTCCAGGTTAGGTTGACTTTGTTCTCCGTGTTGTTTGGCTCTCTCCATTTCAGATATTTTTGCTTCTAATGTTCTTTTCATCACTTTCATTTCTTCGTCTTTTCTTTTGATTAACTTCTGCATCTCTTCCTCATTTATAATTTGTTTCATCTCAGCAGTGAAGCAGCTGCCGCCATTTTGTTTCATCATGGTCTGGATCTTGGTCAGCAGCTCAGGGACTTGTGTGCGGTTTGATTTTTCTTTGTTATTAAAGACTTGATATCTTCCTCCACAGTCATTTATTAATTGTTTGACAAAGCCATCGCAATTTTCAATGTAACTCTCAAATGGCTGATCGTCCAGGGCTTCTCCTCTGGTGAATATAATGATGAAGAAATCTCCAGACTTTTGGCCAAAAACCCTCTTGATCAGTTCCACAGAGTCTTTCTCCTCTGGTGTAAAACTCCCAATCTGCAGAACCAGTAAGAACACATGAGGTCCAGGAGCCAACATGCCGAAGCATCTCTGAAGCTCCTGTTTCATTTGATCATCAGAGAGAGTTGTATCAAACAGGCCGGGAGTGTTGACCACAACAACAGGCCGTCCATCAATCTCTCCAGTTGCTGTTTCACAAGATGTGGTCGGTGGTTTTGGGGCGATTCTGGGTTTAAAATGCTTTTTGCCCAAAATGGTGTTTGCTGTTGCACTCTTCCCACTGCCAGTCTTCCCAATCAGCACCATCCTGAGAGGCTCTCTGCTCTGCCTCTCATCATCACCTCCCATCCCACTCCTCTGTCTGACACCCTGAAGCTCAGCTTTGAGTTGTGAAACCTTCTCCATCTGAGCCTTGGTGAACATGTCCTTTGTGAAGCATCTTTATCCTTCAACTCTCATCTTGTCCACAGCGTCCAACATCTCAGAGATCTGATGTTTGTCCTTGACGTTGACAACAACAGATCTTCCTCCACAGCTCTGAAGCAGCTCCTGGATGTCTCTGCTCTTTCTTATAAAGTCAACAACAGCTGGAGCTGCAGGATCTGACTCCACAGTGAACAGAATCATGGTGAAGTCATTGACTGGAGAGCTGAATGAGTTCTGGATGGTCTCTAACTCTTTCTTGTCATCATCAGTGAGGGGACCCACAGGTAGGACCAGGATGAAGGCATGGACGCCCTCAGGATCACAGAGGGAGATACACCTGAGTGATTCCTCCATCACTTCCTCCTGAGGTTTTCCATACAAGGCAGGAAGCTCCACCAGGGAAACCTGACGTCCTCTCACCTCTCCCTGATGTTTAACACACTGTGATGAGCTGGAGACTGAATGAAGCTCTGTCTGACCTAAAATGGCCTCGGCTGCTGAAGTCTTCCCTGCTCCTCTCCTCCCACACAGAACCAGGTTTAAAGCTGGTTTCATGTGTTCAGACTTTGGTGTCATGGTTAAACCTGGATCCTCATCCTCAAACACATCACAGCTCAGATGATCTCCATTGTTTTCCTTTGCAGTTTGACCCAAGCGTGTTAACAGCTCAAAGCCCTAAAACGTTAACAGTGTAAGTTCTGTATGTAGCACTTTATTGTCTTGTATCCTACTGCAGCTGCTTCTATTATCCTGTGTATATTCTTATTTGTTCTCATGTCTTTGGTTGAAGCCACTCACCTGGATTTGTTACTGCGTCAGTTCACCTTCTTGCTCCTGAAGGAAAGTACGGACTCCACACCGACAACTGACTCACTGAGAGCTGAGCCACAGCAGCCACTGGTCAGAAGGTGAGTCACGACAAGGATCACGGACAGAAAAACTGAGACTTTGATCCTGAGATACAGGAACTCCATTCAAAATAGCTGTCACTAAAAAGCATGCAAGTGCATTATGGGTGAAATTCTTGGATTCTAAACGTGTTCTTTATCATGTGATTTAAAAAAAAACAACCTCTTTTTACTTTTGTGTGTGTAAATTAAATTATGTCGGTGTTGCATTGCAGTCATTTATGTGTTTATCTTTGGATTGTGAAACCATTTGGTTTGTTGTTGTCATAAACTTATAACAAGAAACATTTGACGAGAATGAAGAACACAAGTGATCGTAAAAAAAGAAATTGAACAGAAGTGTGGCCTTCCGTGACCTCCTCCTGGATTCGTTAACACTGTAATTAGAAATGTTTTAGTTATTAAATAAATGGCTCGACTGTTTTTTTACCAAATAAAATAAATGACATCTTAAATATTAACACTAACCCTTTAATATCAGAGATTGTGGTTTTCATCTTGTCTCTGACCAACAATCAACTTTGTTTTGTTTTTATAAACAGAAACAAATTTCCTGACCTCAGCCAAATACTTTTTGTTCAAAACTTTAACCAGATCTTTAGAGGTGGCGGATCATTTGATATGATCAGCAGTGACCATATGAAACATTTTTGTTAAATGACTCACTTTGAAAGGAAGTAACTATACAACTACTAACAGATTGTGTTTTGGTATTAAGGCCTATTGCTTTTCCTGCCAACAGCCCAGCAAGTGGTGGGTTTGTCCAGTTAGGATTACAGAGGAAGGAACTGTGTCAGGTTTAGGAGTGTTAAGGACTCAAATGCAAACATACGAAGAAAAATGGTGTTGTAAAAACAAAAGAAGTCACTAACAACCAATCCAAAAAACATTGGGAACTTAACAGAGAAAAACTGAAAAAAACACTGGGAACATGGGAGAAAAAGACACCGGCAACTGCAAAAATGCAAACTGAAGTAAAACAGTGTCAGACAGACTGACAAAGACAAGATGGAGCAGAGAGACTAAAGAGACATGAGGGAGGAAAGGATGATTGAACACAGGTGAAACACATTAGGGCGGGGCAGATAATTATACTGGAGGGAAAACACAAGAAAAAGACAGGAAGTAACTAACATTAGGCACACATGTGAAGTGATTTCAAAATAAAACAGGAAATGACTCAAAAGTACAAACCAAGAGTCCAACAAAGTCCAAAAGTGTTCAAACATACTGTCCATCAGGGCAACCTATGACAAACTGTCAGTATAGTAAATATGTCTGTTTTTATGTTTGTTCAAGTTATACTTTTTTCCAACTATCAGCAATGACCTTTATTTCATACACCATTACCCTGCCTTGCATTAAGAATAAGAATGGCATGCATAATACGAAAAAAGAAAAAAACAGGTTGATTGTGGTATTATGATTCTGCACTTGAATGACTCTACATATTGTTTTTGAAGGAAATTGAGGGAGGAAGAAGAAGGTTGTCTTAAGGGGAAAACATTCAAAAACAAAACAAAATTGTTAGAAAAATGTGAACTGTCATGAAGTAATGATGCTAATAACAATGTTAAGATGTCAGATTAATATGAATACATTTACAGCATGGAGGGAAATCCTGATCTCGAGTTCTCTCCTGCTTCTCTTAATATGATACTCACAAACTTGGCAGCAACACAGTCACAGTCAGTAAATGTGAACTTTGACCTGCAGTTTGACTGTTTGCTACACCTCTGAAGGAGGTGAAAGTTCTGTTTGAAGATAAAAAAAAATCTAAAAACTAAAATATATAGTTTGTCCATGACTGACACACATTTTCTGATCTGCCTCCTTTACAGCCCAGATTATTTGTCTGTGTCTTTTATTACAAATTCCACCAGTTTTCTCACACCTCTATGGCTAAGCTTTGGTCAGGTTTAGGCACAGACACAACTAGTCTAAAATGACTATGTTGTTAAGGTTACATGACCTTTGTCATGATGGTTCAAAGAAACAAATGTTGAAAGCCCCAGTGGCTGAATGGTTACAGCACATGCCAAATAAGGGCAATAAGTCCTCAGTTCTTATCTTGCTGGACCTATCAGCAGCCTTTGATACAGTGAACCACCACATCCTGCTATCTCTACTATCCAACATGGGCATCTTGGGCAACGCACTTTCTTGGTTTGAATCCTATCTCACTGGTTGCTCTTTCAGTGTGTCATGGCAAGGACAAATGTCCTTATCCCATCTCCACTGGAGTACCTCAAGGATCGGTACCGGGACCCCTCCTCTTTGCAATATACACCACCTCCTTGGGTCCAAATCCAAATCACATGGCTTCTCATATCATTGCTAGGCTAATGACACCCAACTATACCTGTTGTTCCCACCAGACGACCCCATGGTCTCTGTTCGGACTTCAGCCTGTCTCCCTGATATATCCACATGGATGAAGGAACGCCACATTCAACTTAACCTCTCTACCTGGGTGTCAGGTTTGATGACCTTCCTTCTCTGACCATGTAGCTTCTGTCTCAGGGTGCCACTTTGCTTTATACAACATCAGAAAAATCAGGCCTTACTTGACTCAGTACGCCACCCAACTCCTGGTCCAGGCCCTGGTTATCTCTCACCTCGACTACTGCAATCCTCTTCTGGCATGCACAGAGAAAGCCTCGCAGATGGTCCAGAATGTCTGCAAACAAGACAGTCTCAGTCCAGACTGTTCTGGTCTGTGGTTCCCTGATGGTGGAACAAGCTACCAAAGTCTCTTCAAGACTCATCTCCTCTGAGAGTACTTCCTCTCCTAACACCTCTAACAACCTAACATGTCCAATCAGCTCTCTCTATGAACTTTCAGTGCATTTCTTTACCTGATATCCTTAACTTACTAAATAGATGTAGTACTTAATTCTTACACCAAAGTCTCCTACTGCACTGAAGGTTACTGATGTCCTTCACTTGTAAGTTGCTTTGGATAAAAGTGTCTCCCAAATGAGTAACTGCCACGTCCATGGTTCAGTTCTAGCAAAGGATCATGTGTCCTGTCTGCATCTTCACTCTCAACTGTCGAATAAAGGCAAAAACACCAAAAGAAAAAATGTAACTATTTAATACAAAAAGTTCAAAATTCAACTCTTGAAATTTTATTATTATTATTATTTATTATATTATAATTATTTCCCAATGTTCAGAAATTCAGAATGAAAAATTCCAGCTTTAAAAAAAAAGTAATCATACATATTCAAGCTGCTCAAATTCAATTCAGACCCCAGAAATTTAGTAAAATATTAGGATTCAAATTCCGGGATACCAACGGAAAGCAATCGATTCTGTCTCAAATCAAGCCAACATCCAACCATATCAAGTAACACTCCATTGGTCATGTGACAGACGTTGAATTCATTCTGAATTTTCTAAACGTTGAGAAACAACAGGGAAATGAGTCATTGAAAATTTCAAGAGTTGAATTCATAAAAACATAATTTCAATGCAAAACAATTCAGTCCTGGAAATTCACTGGCTTTTAAATTTCAAAATCTGGTGTGACAGATTTGCTTCCATAGATTCGGGCAAGTGAGGAGTGCAGGTGGAGGCTGGAGTGTCATGTCTCAGCCTCATAAAGAGAAATCAAAGAAAAGTGAGTGTAGTCTGTGAGTGGAAGATTAACCTGTTGGTTTAGTCCATAGTGAAACAGATTAGTTTACTAACATCATTACTGAATATCTTCACAGAAAAGAGAGTGTTTACATTTCACTCTTTTAGCCGAAATTTAATCAATGCAGACAAACTTTCGGCCGCCCTGTCCCCTAATCCCCAGTCAGACCAACGAACCAGCCCTGCTCCCTGCTGGAGAAGGAGGTGAGCAGCACTGTGTTGAGTGGCACGTCAGTTGGCAGGATTGTGTTAGATTCCTTCCAATGATAAGAATTCAAACACTATGATTATTTTTCCACATACCGATCATTATATGAGACAAAAAAATTCAGTAGACTGGACAGTTGAAGCACTGAGTGACTCTGTACTGAAGCTAATGTTAAAATAATACCTTCAGTTCATACGGCCAAAGTACAGTATGTCTCCATGGGTTTGATGCAGACTGAAATATGGCCGTTTACTGACATCTAGTGGTGGTGATATGGAACTGCAGGTAGTTTGGATCAATACTTTGCAGGATTCAGTGCTACTTAATGTTTTCTGTAATGCATGCAGTTAATTTAAGTCAACTGAAATTTTGATTATGATGATAAAATTGCCATTGAAATCATTTTACCATTAAAATTACATTCAAACTGAAAAAATGGCACATTTCTTATTGAGGGTATAAAATGTTGCATGCATGTTTGTACAGTATTATATTTTCAATGATGTGATGTATTTTGATATCAATGTAATATCTTTTAATGGGGGCAAAATCCCTGGCTGGAGCAGAGGGATACATCCAGGTTGTCATTTGTACAGTATATTGGAACTCCGGCAATAAACCTACACATGACTGCCAGGACAAATATTTTGTGTAGATACCAATGTGTATATACAGTATATGCTGAAAAGAAAAAGAATATTCAAAAGGGAAATGTCAAAGATATGTTTGGGGGTAATTTAAGGACCATTAAATTTACATTTATTCATATGATGAAGGGAAAGCCTTTGAGAATAAATAAAAAACACTTGATGTTCAACTTGAGACAAGAAACATTTCTTTCACACTCTTCTTTTCTTTGAATCTCTCTCATCACGTTTCCCACTTTCTTTCGTATTTCTTCCTTTGAGGATTGGAACAACTCAGCGTTGTAGCAGCTGTCACCAGATTTCTGCAGCATTGTTTCAATCTTGGAGAACAGCTGACTGACTTGTGTGTGGTTTGTTTTGTCTTTGTTATTGAAGACGTGGTATCTCCCTCCACACTCTTCCATCAGGTGTTTCACAAAGTCAACACACTCTTCTTCTATGTAACTTTCAACTGACTGATTGTTCAGGTTATCTCCTCTGATGAATCTCTATGGGACTGATAAACACCTGTAGTTTACTTACTTTGAGGGGTTTTGGTTTCAGCCCTATAAAAAGATAAAGCACAAATAAATCAATAACCTCAGTGATGAATACAGTACATAGGACCATCCAGTCATCTGAGTTAATTAATAACTTTCCGCCACAAAATCATCATCATCATTACATTATTTCCCTGCACTTACCAGCAGCTCCATGTGTTGGTGGTGGAGCTGTTCTCTTTTGTTTCAGGTGTTGATCTCTAGTAAAACCAGGACTTATTGTTTAAATAGATCAAACTGTCTGTTGTCCTCCTCTGAAATGTGTTCAAAGTTTTTCAGTGACAAACACCTGTCTCTGCATTTTCTGATCATATTTTGTAAGGCCAAATGGTTCATGTAATTTTCCCTGGAACCTGAACTCTCTCCGGGTGTTGAGATCAGAACCAGTGATTGATCAAATGATTGATCACTGAAGAGTTTCAGGACTCTGCAGAGCTTCAGTTTCTGTTCCTCAGTGAAGTCTTCAGGCTGTAGAACCAGCAGGAACACATGAGGTCCAGGAGCAGAAACTGAGAGTCTCAAAACAAGCTCGCTCTCATTGATGCTGCCATGCTGTCACTCTGCTGGAGACTTCGGGTGGAAACATTTCTTCCACGATTCTACGACCAAAACACAAAACTGGAATTTAATTGAAAGTTCTGTCTCATCCAGAATGATACAGATTTTATTACAGGATCAACTTTATTATATATTTATATTTATTCAAAAATTCAACATTACGTTAAAACCAGCCGTAAAAGTTGTGACTTCACAATTGCCAAAATGAATCCTTTAACCTTTACACAGTAATATGAATGCACCTTTGTCTTATAACATATTAATCATTTACGGATTAATTATATATAAATCAGTAACTTCTTTATCCTTGACCCCATGGCTGCACGGAAACTACAGTTATTGTTATTGCAGTAATTCAATTTTACAATAATATTACTACGTAAAAACTTTATGACTTTATGACTTTATGACTTTATGACTTTGAGCATTTATCTCATTGATGGACACTGGATCCTGGTCTCTGGAACAAAGACTTATTAACTGATGTAAAACTGAAAACAATAACAAATTTAAACATCGGGGGCCGGATATTTCAGACTGGTCGGTCGTGTTGGTCCTGTTTTAATTTTGCTCATAGATCAGTCTGATGTGAGTCAGACCATTTCACAAAAATACTCGTTTTTAACTAAAAACATTAGACACCTTAATTCAGCCCTAAGACCAATGTTACTATGGTAACAGTCAATGACAACATGTGCCGACGAGTAGCACCCAACAACAAAAAAACAGAAAAACGCGGCTCATGATTGGTGTTTTGTTAAAATTGTTATGGAGAAAGCAACGAGAAGGGAAAGAGTTTTGATTTTGTTGCCTTTTTTTTTTGTCACCTGGCCGTGCCCCTGGCTGTTGCAGAGGGATACGCCCAGGTATGTGCAGCGTATTGGAACAAAACTCAGGCAAAAAACCTACACAAGACTGCCAGGAGAAATATTCTGTGCAGATACCAATGTGTAAAGAGAACAAGAAAATTCAAAAGGGAAATGTCAAAGATATGTCTAAATTTATATTTAAATCCATATATGTGCACCACACATTGAATTAGTAACATCCTTTAAATCCCTGAGTAATTAAAACAATACAAGACAATGGATGAGGACAAACAGCAGGAACAGGAACAGATTAAAAAACATAGTTTTAATAAAAATGTCTTTGTAAAATCACAAGAGGTTGTTCATTCAGCGTTCTAATCTTAAGACTTAACACAACAAGATAAATATTGTATTGTTATAACAAGAAAAGTAATAAGAGACAACCTGATAAGTTTGTGTCATAATAACGTGAAATATCTTGTTATAACAATAAACTTTTCATGTGATACTGATGTTTTTCTTTTTCTAATGAGGCATCAATACGCCGCTGTATGTAATGTGACACTGGTTAATAAACTCCAACAGTCTAGACAAACCAGAGAAAATGTTTCTGTAGTTTGAAAGTAAAAAGTCAGGTTTTCACTTTAGGGACGTTTTTTTCTTTTTAAATAAATGAATAAAAATAATGTCTTTAGGGCTCACAGTCAGACTCAAGTTTCAATCTTTATCAAATTCATATTTACAGAGAATTAAAACCATAAACTGAGCAAAAATATAACGTGACCATATTAAGTAGTAAAATAAAATGCACACAATATGGAAGACAAATGTCCGCTCATCTTCGATATGTCAGCAGTCCATTACAGAGCTAACGAATGAATTGAATTTTAATATATAGTACTGTATGTGAGGGGTTGAGTGGATGATGTAGTCCACAAAGTGGAGAGGTGTGGTTCTTAAAACTACAAAAATGTTACCTTGTACCACAGTTTTCACTCTCCACACTTAAACAAAGAACAACAAAAACAAAACAAACAAGTAATAATGATAATAATAATAATAATAATAATAATAATAATGATTTTTTTTAATATTGCCATAAGAAAAACAATCATGTAACGTTTATACAATATCTGCGTGTGGCAACCAAAGTATAGTTATCATAAGGATCAGTCAGAAACAATGAAATCTTTTACCTCAACAGATAATATACTGTAAACCATATGCACTACACAGGTACCAGGTACCTGGTATGCTAAAGGGCTCACACCTGAACTCCTTCACTGTATAGAAGCTCCTGATCAAGCTAGGCTCCTCCCCCTTCTCCTCAGGCAGGTCCTCCTCCAGACCAGACAACACAAACACATTGAAAGGACATATCTTCAGTGTAGTGACACTAAATGGTTCTACATGAAATCATAATGATTTACAGTACTGACTGAATATTTAGAGGATGACGCATATTTTTATGTTGTAATTGTTTATGTGTGTTTTGTCTTGTTGTTTCACGGTTTCCAGTTTTTCTTTTAGATTTTTTATTTCTTCCTCCAATTTAAAATAATCACGTGTTTGTTTCTCATCAAGCTGCTGCGTTTTTTTGTGTGTCATTCTTCTCATTTGTTCTTTCATTTGTTTTGTTTCCATGAGTTGTTGATATCTTTGTTTCATTCCAGATATCTCTGCTTGTTCTCTTCTCCTCTTTTCTTCATCATTTCTTTCACACTCTTCTTTTCTTTGAATCTCTCTCATCATGTTTCCCACTTTCTTTCGTATTTCTTCCTTTGAGGATCGGAACAACTCAGCGTTGTAGCAGCTGTCACCAGTTTTCTGCAGCATTGTTTCAATCTTGGAGAACAGCTGACTGACTTGTGTGTGGTTTGTTTTGTCTTTGTTATTGAAGACGTGGTATCTCCCTCCACACTCTTCCATCAGGTGTTTCACAAAGTCAACACACTCTTCTTCTATGTAACTTTCAACTGACTGATTGTTCAGGTTATCTCCTCTGGTGAACAGCATGATGGTAAAATCTTTAGACTTTTGGCCGAAGTACTTCTTGATCAGTTCCACTGTGACTTCTTCCTCTTGTGTAAATCGGCCGATCTGCAGCACCAGTAAGAACACATGAGGTCCAGGAGACAACATGGTGATACAATCCACAATCTCCTGATGAATTTCATCCTCAGAGAGAGTTGTATCAAACAAGCCGGGGGTGTCGACCACAGCAACAGGTCGTCCATCAATCTCTCCTGTTTCTTTCTGGCAACTCTTGGTCACAGACCTCTGGCTGGCTCTGGATTTAAAAAGTTCTACTCCTAAAATGGTGTTTCCAGCTGCACTCTTCCCATTACCAGTCTTCCCAAGCAGCACCATCCTGAGAGGCTCATCAGCATGTCGCATCATGTTAAACTTTAGTCTTGAGCCTCTGGCACAGACACTGGCTGGCAGGACTTCAGACAGCAGAGGAACCGACTCGTCTCCTTCATAAGAAAAACAAAATCTGATTAATATCTATCTGCCTTTTCAAAGTGTAATGGTAATACATTCTGGAAACTAGTAAAACTCATAACCACGATAATAAAAGTGACTTGGTTGTAGCTCTTAACCATTTCATTGCATCATATGACATGTCTGATAACATATCCATACCCACTCTCCTAGTCCTCACGTCATCATTAATAGACTTTTTTTCTCACACCTGTCACATATTCACAGGTATACAATCAAGTGATAAATATAATGAAGTCCCCTGGTGAACACATCTTTGAGCTACAGATCCTACACCTCAGTGTTTGTGTCATCACTGGTGCACGTTTTTAGTTAAACCTTTACTTCAAGAAAAATCTCCTTGATATTGAAGAATGCTCAGGTGACTTTTGTGACCTCAACAACTATGAACTCTCAGCCTATATCGAAGCCGACCTGTCTGTCTAAACCCCTAGAATCACGAGTCCACTCACAACTGAATAAACTCTTGTTGTGATCTTGTGTTTATGTAACTGGTACTCAGGTCAGATTTAGTAACTTTGGTAACTTATCAGAATGTTTCGGTTATTGTCTCTTAAATGAAAACATGTTGCGGTCAGACACCAGTTGTGTTGTAACGATACAGACTCATCTGGACTTCAGATACTTCAGACACAGGCCGTAATTTTCCAAAAAGGTTTGATGTTAAAGCTGCTTCAACTTTTACAACAACAGATAATTCAGTCTTAATCCAGGTACTTTTAGTACGTTCGACCACATTTAATAAGTAATAGTTTGGGCTTGACTAAGACTACAAGAACAGTTAGTTTGAAGATGTGAATTAATTCCCAGATGACACTGTTCACCCTACAACTATTAACACAGATCTCTATGGGACTGATAAACACCTGTAGTTTACTTACTTTGAGGGGTTTTGGTATTTTCCACTCTTGGTTTCAGCCCTATAAAAATATAAAGCACAAAATAAATCAATAACCTCAGTGATGAATATATAACGCTGTACAGTCATTTGAGTTAATTAATAACTTTCCTCCACATCATCATCATCATTAAATTATCGTTCTGCACTTACCAGCAGCTCCACGTGTTGGTGGTGGTGGAGCTGTTCTCTTTTGTTTGAGGACTTGGTCTCTAGTAAAACCAGGACTCATTGTGTTCAATAGATCACAGCTCACACACTGTCTCTTGTTCTCCTCGGAAATTTGTATCAGGTGTTTCATAAGCTCTTGATGTTCAAGGTTTTTCAGTGTCAAACACCTGCCTCTGCATTTTCTGATCACATCTTGTAAGGCCAAATGGTTCATGTCACTTTCCCTGAACCCTGACCTCTCCTCTGCTGGTGTTGATATCAGAACCAGTGATTGATCAAATGATTGATCACTGAAGAGTTTCAGGACTCTGCAGAGCTTCAGTTTGTGTTCCTCAGTGAAGTCTTCAGGCTGTAGAACCAGCAGGAACACATGAGGTCCAGGATCAGAGAGACTCACAACACTTTTCATATGTTCTGTCAGTTTGTGTTCAGAGATGTTGTAATGCAGCAGATCTGGGGTGTTGATGAGAATTATTTGTTTCTCCTTCAACTGTCCTCTGACTCTCTGACAGCAGTCTGGTTCTTCCTCAGTGCTGAACACAGTCTCTCCCAGTATGAAGTTCCCCACTGAACTCCTCTCAGACCAGCTGTTCCCCAGCAGAACAACCCTCAGCTCAGACACTGAAAATTATTCAAATCACGTCTTGAATGTATACGTCTAAAACATAGAATATAATAAATATACAGTATATTAACAATGATTTCAGTGAGTCTTTGTAGTTGCTTAAATTTTACACTTTGACAGCTTTTCATATGAAACACTGTAATTTCATATCTAAAAAGAAACAAACAATTCAGACTCTTTTCAGTTTGACTCACCTTCAGGTGGCAGGTGTTCCGCGCCACTTCTGTGCTTCCTGAGTTCCATCTTATCTGCGACTGTAAAGATACAAAAATAAACAAATGAATTCTCTATGTCGTCTACATGCAATGACATGCAGTGAAATATGCAATAATTATTGGTTTCTACTGACAAGTAGGATTTTACCTTATTAACCTTGTAAACTGTACGTGTATGGGATGGTTCTTTTCTAAATTGAATGTGACAACATCAACAAACTAAACTCATAAAATGACATGACCCTCCACACAATATGAACACACTGCACTGTACAACCTATAGTACACTAACTTATAAAACATGGAGCATTTGTATAATAATTTATACCTAAACTAAGCAATAAAGACTTTCTATATTTTTGACTGCACAACTGGACTGAAGCCGCTTGCAGTCGCTATTACTGTATTGTTGTTATCTTTATTACTATTGTAGCTGAATGATAATTTATCTCTTCGATTTGGAACATTTATTTAAGACTAATGATGATTTACTTGATCAATCAGCAAATTTAAAAAGCAGATTTTACAAATAGTAAACTGATCAATCGGATCAAAAAAGTTTACTATTAAAACAAAAGTTTCAAACTGAATTCAGATTCAAATTCAGATTCTGTTTGAGAACTGTCATTATTTTCCTCTGAAAATTTGAAATTTGAAAGTTCTTACCTGAGATGTTTGCTGCTGTGAGTCTGAAGGTCTGTAATAGTGTTGTAATGGTTCAATCAGAGTATCTACATCAACTCTCCTCTGCTCCGTTAATGACAGTTAATCTGGTCCATCTGATCACCAGGCTCGAACAGTCCACACACACCTGAGCAAGACCAAAAAGTTTTCAAAGGACATATTATATAAATTGACATTTATTACATAGGTTGTCAGTCAGATCTACTTACCAGATGAAATACTTCATTCTCTCTCCTATAGATAAATGAAAAGACAAAACTGTCAACACTGATAAACACATATGGCAGTTATAACAATGTCTCCTCAACCTCTGGGCAAGACTCTGCACAGATATGACATCAATGAAACAGGTGAGTTAATTTTTAACCTCTGTTAAAGTCACAGTGTCTACTAGCACCATGTTCCTCAGCGGTCTGATCTTACAACCTTTGTTTTTTGAGGAAGTGGACAGGGTGACAGGGTTAGCACGTGTTAAAGGTGCAATGTAAGATGTGGCCAGAACTTTAGTTTAAAATGTTCAAAAAATTGATTAAAACTATCAACAGTGTGTGAAGCAACCACAGTAATGATGTCATGATCAAGACCTCCATCTGTTGTATTTCAGAGATATCTTCTGAAATGAGCATGGTAACCAATTAGCCCCGACCTGTCCTGAGTTTTAATACCACTTTGTGACACTAGACACTGTGTGAGTCAGTGGAGTGATTTTAGCATCTCTGTCTTTACCTGTCTCACCAACACCAGAGAGTGTACAGACACAGTGAGGAGGGTCCAGGTGAGTAAAACTCACTCAGTCCAGTGGGTTCAGATCCACTTCTTCCTCTGAGCTGTCACCCTGCTCCACTCTGCACCACTTGTCTATGGACTTGGACCAGAAAACTAGTCCAGTCATCTTCAGTGATGGACCAGCACCTTCCTTTTCTTCTGTGTTTGGCCTCATCAATCATCATCAACCACATTACAGTGACACCTTGGAGTATTATCCCTGCACAGAACACATATTGTCTCTACTGTGATCCGTTGCACATCCTGCTCAGCAGGAGTTTTGTCAATACTTTTGTAGATAGTTTTTTGCTGTAGCTGACACCCATGTGTCATGCAATATCCTCCTGCCTTCATATTTCTTATAGGTAAGTAAAAGCATACTGTTTGTATTGCAAGTTCTCATAATTTGTTTCAGTGCTCTCAACAATTTTAACTATCAACAATAAATACACATTTAATAATAAATTATAAGGAACATGGGGAAAACAACAACATGATTAACTGGACAGGGGCAAAGAGGTGAAATGCTGCCCCCTATGGAGGCAAGTAGGTAAGTAGCATGATCTTACACATTACACCTTCAAAGTCAGCTTATCTAGCTAGGACATTAGGTTTTGTCATGGTTGATAGGCTGGGGATGGTTGCAACAAGTCATTGTAACTGTCTCCTTGCTAAGCAGCCAAATCAAAACAGACCGCACAACAGTATCTTTCAACTCAAAATATACAGCTAAGTTTGTCCCTGCAGCATCAAGGGAATTACAGTGTGTGTTCTGCATGCATAGACCATTAAACTGCAGAGCTAGTGATGCCAAATTTTTCATGTTGAAAAAAGATTATGTATGAAGATATAGTGGTCAGATCAAGCAGAACTGAGAGGAGGCTGTGGACTGGACAGTAAGCAACATGTAAATGACAGCAGTTTTTGTAGAGTTTGGCCTGAAACCAGATAAGCTCTTGAAGACCATAAATGCTAAAGCAGTCACTGTGCTGGGTTGCAACTGCAATGCAATGAGGGTGTAATTTCAGACACAGCCCTGCTTTATTGTCTCCTCAAAAAAATCCTTTCCTTGTATAAGCTATTTGATGTTGCTTAGCAACTTAATTTCTATGGTAAGGGATCTATATATTGTAATCTTTACTACAAATCTAAATCAACAAATTGTTTCATGAATAAAACAATGATCAGTGTTTGAATGTGGTAAAGCAGTTTGTTCTAAGCAGGTGGTTCTTTGCCTCCATGTCACCCTTTACAATGGTATTGTGGTATTATTCCTTTATTGTTGGACTTTGAATAATATTTTGTAGGATGTAATATCAGTTTCTCTTTACAGTTATTTTCCTTGCCCCTTTTAGTTATTACTCTATGATTGAACATTAATTTATTTAACCTGATTCTGTACATCCTAAAGGGCGTCAAATGCTTAACAAAAACCTGTATGTCATTCATTCATTTTCTACCGCTTATCCTCTAGTAGGGTCGCGGGGGGGCTGGAGCCTATCCCAGCATCTTCTCGGGCGAGAGGCGGGGTACACCCTGGACAGGTCGCCAGTCCATCGCAGGGCAAACACATAGAGACAGACAACCATTCACACTCACAGCCACACCTATGGTCAATTTAGATTATCCAATTAGCCTAGTCCCCATTTTGCATGTCTTTGGACTGTGGGAGGAAGCCGGAGAGAACCCAAACTGGCACGAGGAGAACATGCAAACTCCACACAGAAAGATCCCGCGTCCGAGCCGGGACTCGAACCCGGCACCTTCTTGCTGTAGGGCGACAGCGCTAACCACTGCACCACCGCGCCGCCCACCTGTATGTCAGTTTATATAATATATATATATTTATATAATATTTCATTTATTCTTTTTAATCCATTCCTATAGACCTATAATTGTTTGGCCATGTCATACAATATCTCTGCATGTGCTTTGTTTTGATTTGAAGGTAAATCTGTAGACTAAATGTCATCTTGCAGTTAAAATAGACTAGGTCATATGTGTGGACTGCCTATCTTCAAATCCTAATTTTATAACTGTCACTTTTTCTGACAAAATGACCACACAAATAAATTAAAGACTGAGCTGTGATTTCAACTGTATTCACTGTAAAATGATCACAGTTAGAAGAGACAGAAAATTGAAGAGGGAGAGGGCGGGGATGACACACGGCAAAGGACCACAGGCCGGACTCAAACCCTACCCGTGGTGGCAAGCACAATGCCCAAATAGCACACGCTCCACCAGGTGAGACGCTGTACCCGAAACAGACTGCCTTTCTTATTTAGTCTCTCACGCAGAGCACAGCCTTCGTCTGGGATCTACAATAGTTTAATCTTAATTTACTTCAACTACAGAATGTAACAGACTTTTATTAGAGGCAGGTCTTTATGTCTAACTCAGTTTGATATGTTAGTTACACTTCCCGAGCAGCCGGGAAACCAGAGCGGCATGGCAGACTGCGGCTTGGCACTCCACTGACCAGTGATGGAAATATCATCACTCAGTCAGTCAGCCAGTGACATTCGAGATTATAAGGCCGGGTATGCTGTTGTGGTCCAGCCAAAAAAGACTGAATGTGTTTTTTTTGTTTGACAGTGCTTTGAATCTTAATGTTAAGTTTATTCTGTGTTGAAGATCGGTACTGACCTCATACTAGAACCAGTATCTCCCACTTTTTAGAAGGTCAAATTAGGGATATATCAGCAAAAACATCTAATATGCCTGGAGTTTCAGTACAAGTACATCTGTGTTTCGCTAATTTGACCTGAGCTGTTACAAGAATCTCAGCAGCAGTTTTGTATTCTCAGTGCTAAGGAGCAGAGCACACTGAAGTACAATAAACAAAACTTACCTCAGGTCAGTTTAGTGTTAAGTGTAGTTTATTTGCAGCAATGAGAGAAAGCATGGCAAGATTGTGACCACAAAAAAGTATATTTACAAAAAACATCTCACTGCAGTTAATTTAATGATTAGAAAAAGAAACACTAAAATATATACCACAAAAAATAGAAAAAAAAAGAAATACAGGTACTGAATTCCTACAATGGAGGTGGTGGGTCCAAAGTTGACATGAATCATTAGTAAGAACTAGAAAATTCCAGGGAAATTTTGAGTGCCACGGGGGCTACTGCCGGGATGAGTACATGATTTATTTCCAGTGTTCAAAAGTCACCCTGATCAGATTCTGCTTTTGAGAAATGTCTTGATATAAAAGACTCTGATATAAAACAATGTCACATCCCTCCATCATGTATTATGTGGGAAATATCTCATATTCTGTGTTGTTTTTTTTAATAAAACAAGAGGCAACATGTCTTCAAACTGGCATTTAAAGGGTTAAAATCCTGAAAACTAATAAACATTTGGTAGGTTTGAGCAGAACTGAAGTGGTTTAAGAGATTTATGCAAAAAAAGCAGAAAAAAATATTGATATATGATGATTTTATAGCATTTTCTTTGTGTGTCCTTTTTTGGACGCGAGGAACCCCAGAGGGTACAAAATGTGTTACCAGTGTATAATAGACCTGTAACAGTAACTGACATTAGATTTTAAAAATATGTCAAAAAAGACACTTTCTTGCAGAAATCCAAACCTTCAGCTGTAACACAGCCAATGATCGGCAAATCAAAAAAGAAAGTAAAGAAAACGGCTAATGTAAAGCTAGCGGAGCTTGGAGAGTTGGTTATCTGGTTGCTAGGCGCACGCACACAGGTCAGGAGCTGCCGTTGCCATGGCAATGTGAAAATCTGCCCAGAATTTGGCTTCTACATGGCTTCAAAACAACTGCAAATTATGAGAAAACCGTTACTTCTTTTCATAAACCGAAAAGACCGTGCCAGACACTGAAGCCAGAAGTTTCTACAGTCTCTATTTTATTCAGATATTCCTTAAAATGAGTGAGTAAGCTCAGTGCGAAGACAGAGTGAGATTCTTTTGAAAAAAAAGACGATTACATTAGGTGTCAATGAGAGTGAGACAGGTATTGCTGCCGGACTCGGCACCCCCGTTTAAATTTTGTGCAGACCCTGCCTGTCAAAGTTACATTTTATGAATCCCAACAACTATGTCTACATTTTCAGAAAGTCGTTTTTGTCTCCTTTTTACGGTTTGGCCGTGAGCTCGAGTTAAAAATAAAAATAAAGGTTATTTTTTACTGCTTCACGCACTCTAGCCAACTGACGCTTTCACTCTAACTTTGAAGAAAAAGTGATTTGCACTCCTCCTTTGAGTGCTCACAGTTTGAAAAGTTTACATGTTATGTAAAAACAGTTCCTGTCTTTTTGAGAGAGCAGAAGTTTTCCTCCGTTTTACAGTTTGAATCACATTTCTACGTGCAGGTATGAGAGAGCTGGGTGACTCAGAAAAAAGGTGCAATTTTGTCGAAAAAAGGTGGGTTTCTAAAGAAAATTCCAATGCATTTCTAATGCATTATTTATTCCCAGTTTTTTGGGAATAACTTTGGAATTTTAACACCAAAAGTCATAGCACCCCTTGCGGGATCAAGACGCATGTTTTGATGTATATATTACCGGGGTTTTCTCAAAGCTGCGGGACGAGTTACGCGGCGAAATTTGGCGGAAGAATAATAAACCCGAAACAGAAGATTAATAGATTCTAGCTGTAGAGGAGTGCCTCGGAGCTGAGCACCCGTGGCACTAATGACTACAATTATGAGGAAAAAGGCCCAGATAGAAAATTTTTTAAATCTTTCTTTAAATGGAATTTATTAAGAAAATGTACATTTTTCCCACAAAACAAATACAAAAAAAAAAAATAATAGAAAAATATCATAATGACCAAGTTCAATGGGGCACAACCATAAACAGGGACAGGATATACTATTAATCTGGAACTGATTCATAAATAACTTTGACCAAAATGACCGTATCAATAGTCAGTAAAAGTTGAAGGATTTACAGTTCTGCAGAGGAGAGGCTGGAAACATTCACCAACATTACACAGACCAGCAGTTAGCTTTTAGTGAAAGGCATTTATTAAAAAGATAACAAAAGTAAAAACATGCAATGTCTAATCTAACAAAAGTAGTATGTATAGGTGTGTGTGTGTCTGTGCGGAAACAGACAAAATAGGCAACTCAAAATGGCTGATTCAAAATGGTGGTTGAAAGGTAACCAAAGGAAACTACAAAGAAGATCAATTATGGCTGCTGGGACCACATGTGATGTGTGATAGAGAGACAGTGTGTTTCTTCATTCACAACCTTAATTCACGTTGGTTAAAAGTGCCACCTTAAAAGAGAGGTTAGTCACATGCAAGACCAAGTCCTTGATGTACTACAAATGAATCATTCTAACATCAACTTAATGGTGTGGCTAACCAACAACCTAAAATAAACAGACATCATATAAATCTCAGTGGGTACATTAACCAAACAAATACATGTACAGTATATTGACAAAGGTTAAACAGTCCTGTGCCTAACTGTGCTGTGCTTAGGTTGAGCCGATCTAACGTGACCCATAGAGGTCCTTTTTGGTGTGCTGCTTTGTGAAGTCCAGCGAGTTGCAGGCTTCTTGGCCTCTGCCTTTCTGAAGAAGACACTGGTAGCACCTTTGTTCTTCAAGTTAGCCATTTGACGCTAACTCTGTGGGTCCTGTTGCTTGTAAAAATCAGATGGCAGACTTTGTTTTGTAGCTACTGGTGCTAAATGAAACTTGTTCACTCCAGACTAATCTCAGGCAATCTCTCCTGTCACTACAGTTGAGAAAGAGTGCAGTGTAGCAGTCTCTGGGCAGGCCTGCAGAGAAGAGTTGTTGCTATTGTTACTCCCCCTGCAGCTGGGGTGAAAGACAGAAAGAGAAAAGCAGCCAGAGGTTTCATTGACTTGGTGACATCCTGGGTCATATGCCACACAGTGACCCACAGTAGTTGGAGACTGGGCCCATGGATGGGTTTCACAGCCAGGCGTGAAAAGATGAAGGATCTTGGGAAACTGAGCTCAATGGCACCCTTTTGTCTGAAGACCAAAAAAATGCACCATCTCTGTCTCATCCACCATCTTGAGTGGCCTGCGGCCCAACAAATATGCATATGAAAGTAACTTGCACCTCAACAAATAAATGTAATGGAGTAAAAAGTACAGAGAAAAATATCACTGGATAATGCATCTGTTTGCACATCTCAATAGTTCCATGTATTCTTCTTGTGTTTTCTTCAGGTTCTCCACTTCCTTTCTGAGCTCTGTTATTTCTGTCTCATGATTTTTTTTATGGTCCTTCTCTCTCTGCATTTCTTCCTGCATCTCTTCTATCTCTTTGAAAATCTTCTGAACATCTTTTTCAATGTTTAGCAGCTCTGTACTGTAGCAGTTCCCGCCATTTTTTCTCACCATTAGTTCAATCTTGTTCAGCAGCTCACTGACTTGTGTACGATCTGTCATATCTTTGTTATTGAAGACGTGGTATCTCCCTCCACACTCTTCAATTAGATTTTTAACAAAGTCATCACACTCTTCTTCTATGTATTTTTCAACTAACTGATTTTTCAGATCATCTCCTCTGGTGAACAGAACGATGATGAAATCTCCTGAATTTTCACCAAAGATTTTCTTGATAATTTCAACAGTCCCTTTTTCTTCCAGTGTAAAGCAGCCGATTGACATCACCAGTAAAATAACATGAGGTCCAGGAGACAACATGCTGAGGCATTTCACAAGCTCCTGTTCAACTTCCTCATTGGACATTGTTCTAGCTGTGTCAAACAAGCCGGGGGTGTCGACCACAACGACAGGTCGTCCATCAATCTCTCCTGTTTCTTTTTGGCAGATCTCTGTCACAGACTTCTGGCTGGCTTTAGATTCAAAATGTTGTTGACTTAAAATGGTGTTTCCACTTGCACTCTTCCCACTGCCAGTCTTCCCGATCAGCACCATCCTCAGAGGCTCTGTCTTTATATTCTGCACTTTTACATCTTTACTTTCAGCTTGAAATCTTCTGTCTTCAATGTCTGGCCTTGTACCTTTATCACTCAGAATCCTGGTGAACATTTCCTTTCTAAAGCTTTCAGATCCTTCAACTCCCATCTTGTCCACAGCCTCCAACACCTCAGACTTCTGCTGCTTGTCCTTGATGTTGACAACAACAGATCTTCCTCCACAGCTCTGAAGCAGCTCCTGGATGTCTCTGTTCTTTCTTATAAAGTCAACAACAGCTGGAGCTGCAGGATCTGACTCCACAGTGAACAGAATCATGGTGAAGTCATTGACTGGAGAGCTGAATGAGTTCTGGATGGTCTCTAACTCTCCCTTGTCTTCATCAGTGAGGGGACCCACAGGTAGGACCAGGATGAAGGCATGGACGCCCTCAGGATCACAGAGGGAGATACACCTGAATGATTCCTTCATCACTTCCTCCTGAGGTTTTCCATACAAGGCAGGAAGCTCCACCAGGGAAACCTGATGTCCTCTCACCTCTCCCTGATGTTTAACACACTGTGATGAGCTGGAGACTGAATGAAGCTCCGTCTGACCTAAAATGGCCTCGGCTGCTGAAGTCTTCCCTGCTCCTCTCCTCCCACACAGAACCAGGTTTAAAGCTGGTTTCATGTGTTCAGGCTCTTCAGAGAAGGTGAGGAAGGTTTCTTTGTTTTCACGCACAATGTTCTCAATCTTCTCCATCAACAGTTGGTGTTTATCTTCAAACATGTTGTAGAGTCTTCCTCCACAGTCTTGAAGCAGCTGGTTGACAGTGTGTTGTGTTCCTCTCTTCTTCTCTGTCATGACGACCATCGAGTGTTTAAAAGCATCTGGACCAAACAGACTCAGGATGAACTTCAGTGTTCGTCTGTTCTTCTCAGTGAAATCAGAAGGTTTCACTAACAGCAGCAGAACATTTGGTCCAGGAGAACAAAGAGTCTCACACTTCTTCACCTCTTCTCTCACTGCTTCCTCAGACAGACTGAAGATGTCTGGAGCTTTCACCACTGTTAATGGTTTTCCTTTCCACTCTCCTTCAGTGGTCTCACAGTGCATCCTCTCTGAGTCTCTCTGAGATATAGAAGCTTCTTTTCTGGTGATGAAGTTACATAGAGTTATCTTGTCCTCTTCACTGTCTCCAAACAGCACGATTCTGAGTTTATCTGCTGTAAAAAGAAGTTTTTGATTCCAATGAGAACATTCTTAAAAACTGTTACTGATTTATTCTATTATTATGACTATTCTCATAGTCATTGTCTGTGTGAATAGTACAAGTCACTTAGAGTATCTCAGTGTAATTGTAAAATAGTTAATTTTGGATAATAATTTAATATTTTAATAATTGTATTTACTTACTATGGTTTGACAGGGTATTTTCCAAAGTTGGTTTCAATCCTGTTAAAACATAATATCACCAATAACTTGAGGAAAAATAACTTATGATCATCCAGTCATTTGATTTAATTAATAACTTTCCTCCACATCATCATCATCATTAAATTATCGTTCTGCACTTACCAGCAGCTCCACGTGTTGGTGGTGGTGGAGCTGTTCTCTTTTGTTTGAGGACTTGGTCTCTAGTAAAACCAGGACTCATTGTGTTCAATAGATCACAGCTCACACACTGTCTTTTGTTCTTCTCTGAAATTTGTATCAGGTGTTTCATAAGCTCTTGATGTTCAAGGTTTTTCAGTGTCAAACACCTGTCTCTGCATTTTCTGATCACATCTTGTAAGGCCAAATGGTTCATGTAATTTTCCCTGAACCCTGAACTCTCCTCTCTGGGTGAGATCAGAACCATTGAATGATCAAATGATTGATCACTGAAGAGTTTCAGGACTCTGCAGAGCCTCAGTTTCTGTTCCTCAGTGAAGTCTTCAGGCTGTAGAACCAGCAGGAACACATGAGGTCCAGGAGCAGAGAGTCTCACACAGTTCTCTACATGTTCTTTTAGTGTCTCTTCAGAGATGTTGTAATGAAGCAGATCTGGGGTGTTGACAAGGACTATGCGTTTCTCCTTCAACTGTCCACTGAATCTCAGACAGCGGTCTGGTTCTTCCTCAGTGCTGAACACAGTCTCTCCCAGTATGAAGTTCCCCACTGAACTCCTCTCAGACCAGCTGTTCCCCAGCAGAACAACCCTCAGCTCAGACACTGAAATGAAAACACAAACCTTAAAGGTTAAAGAGTTTTTGACCTCCAGCAGCTATGGAGCAGTATATTTATCAGTGAGACCATGTTTTGTCTTGTGAACACACACAAGAATGAACATGTGTGCTCATGTGCACAACAATGATGCAATATATATTTTCTGCCAGTGGTGTCATAGTACAGCACTGAACTACATGTGACAGTAATGCATCAAGATTAGAAGAAATGTGCCAACAGAGGAAGTGAAGAAGACTTCACCCTTGCTCCTTTGTAGAAAAACTGAGAAAAACTCTCATCTGTTATTGCCACCTTCAAATCGAGACCCAAAGTAATGGTCTCCATATGAATGGACTAAAATTGCTGTGAAATCCAAACTAACTATAGCTGCTATATTCCATGAAGAAGTAACCTACAAACCTTTCAGTCATCTTTCAAAGTTACAGAATGAGTTCCATTTACAGTGGAATATTAATTTAAACAAACAAAGAGACGCCATCACTAAAGCAGCAAAAAACTAAACATGATCTTACTGAAAGTCATAATTTTATATTGCATTATTAAAGCCTATCTGTGGTTTAGAGGATCTATTGTAGCAAAAATGTTTTTGTAATCAAGCAGTTGATCGGTGGGCTGGTCGGCAGCCAGGAATACTGGCACAGAAGACACTATCACTTTAAACTATAATCAATCAGGTCAATAAAGGGCAGTAAACAAATACTGGGGTCTGTCAAATGCATTCTCAATGATACACTGGAGCAAATGTCCATCTTAAGATTCAGCTGTTACAGTCCAACAACCTTCCTTCATTATAGTCATGAAATATTGGATATGTACTGAATACATCAGATACATAACATCAGAACAGTTCTGACTCAGTTCAGTTTCACTCACTATGAGGTGGCAGCCACTGATAGCTGCTCCTGCATTGTATGGGTCCCACATCGTCTCCGTCTGTAAGAAAAATGTAATCTTAAACTTTCTTTGTTCTCCATAATATTTCCGTTCAGATCATACTGTAGTAGAGAAGACTGTATGGACATTGTCTCTGTGGAGGATCAGCTAGTCATGCAGATGGTTGTTGGTGTGGGCAACTTAACTTTGTCACGTATCAGAAACAAAAAACTTTTATATTTACACTGAGATAAAAATGTGATTTGAAAAACATTATAAAAGGCAACAGAGATTAACCTTATCTTAAGCAAAACTTTCACTCACTTTATTTTATTTTTCTGTTTAGTGATTCTTCAACAGGCATTGTAATTGCAAATGACACATTCACATTCAAAAAGATGACAGACTCAGGATTTACATAAAGTAAAAGTAAAAATAATAAAGAGCTCAGACAGGTGTTGCTGAGGTTTACACAACAAAAACCCTCTTGTGATAAAAGCAGAAATCTAAACCAAAACATGAACAATTGCTGTATTTTCCTGGAAGACCTCGGCAATGGGTGAGAATGGCCTGTGTCTATTTTGCATTTGGGACATTGTTAGGAGGAGTCAATATTAAACATGTTGGGAGAGGGATATGTGGGTCCTGTGTAAAACTTTGAGTTGAATTGCTTTGACTCTCAAGGTTTTTGCACCTTTTCCAAACATTGTTCCAATCATCATCTGTAATCTGTTCTCTTTACTAACCTTAAATATTAAACTCACCTTTTATCTTGTGAATCCTTAAATTAATTATGTGTCGAGCCAATTATAGTAAACATTAGATTTACCCTTGAAAACTTTAACATGAATGGAGAAACTGTTGTTGTTACATTTGGTGACTTTGTGAGAAGCTCTTTCATTTGTCTCGCTGGAGATTCTGAGAATCATTGCAGAATAACTGTTTCATTAGGGAGCCTAAAGAAAGTTAATTGCCCCCTCTTAGATCACAGACATTTTCAGCTACTGTAACTTGTTCACTCCATGAAGAGCTTGACTCTCTGTGTTCAAATAATATAAATTACTGAGGCTCAAAGACAATTTACAATGTCATATAAAACAGATTTCATTTGTTAACTCATTCACAGTTGTACCATGGACTGTGCTGCAACAATAACACAATGCAGTAGCACAGTGACTACATAATGTGCAAAATGGGTAACAATGTAAAATAAGCACAGAGCAATGCAACACTAAACAATATGATTATACAGCATTGCACTAAACAGTAAAACAAAAGACAGCAAATGATAAAGTACAGAGGAGAACAGAGAGGCAGCAACACTGCCAGGATTAACAAAGTGGTATAGTGCGAAAATGTTGTAAAAGCGGCATAAAGAACACTTCTAGGGCGCTTTGTGCATTTTGCATTTGAAGACATTTGAAGTAAAACTGGAAATCATGACATAATTCACAAAATGAAATGGTCAGTAAATAAATGTTCACTTTATAAATGATTAAGCTGATGAAACAAAGGACCAAGGAAAGGACAGAATCCAAGTGTCAGTGTATCTTCAGCCAGATAATAAATACGTCTGAAATCATGACTGGACTCACCAGATGGTTCTGGCATTGATGCTGCCATACTGTCCCTCTGCTGGAGACCTTGGAGCAACAACTGCCCCTGGACAAGCTCCTTTGATGGATCGTAAGGATAAATTACAAAAATAGGAATCGTAAACTTGATATAAGCATCTTTCATTAGTAAATACTGGTTTGTCTCTTAAAACACCCAAACTCGTATAAATAAGATCAAGTATCAATTAACTTTATGGATGTGATTCTTTGAGAAATGCTCACAGTATAATTCTTTAAAATTCGACATTTCATTAATGTTGTGGCTTCACAAGTGTCATTAAATCCAGGCCTAAATTAATCCTTTAACCTTTACACAGTGATTTAAAGGTGCCTTTGTCTTGTAACATATTAATCATTTACTGATTCATTTCTACATAAATCAGTAACTTCTTCATCCTTGGACTGAAACTACAGTTATTGTTATTGCAGTAATTAAGTTGTACAATAACTTTATTACTTAAATTACTTTATGACTTTATCAATGAAATGAACATTATCTCTTTGATTCACTGAACATCGGACCCTGGTCTCTGGAACAAAGACTTATCCGCTGAAGACTAAAATCAAATTATAACTAAAGTAAAGTAAAGAGTTAAATAGATCACATCAGTCTGTTTGACAGCCGTCACATATTTCTCCAAGCAGTTGAACAGGCAGAACTTACCTGAGATGTTTGCTGCTGTGATTCTGAAGGTCTGTAACAGTGATGTAATGGTACAAACAGAGTATGTACAATAACTCTGACACCAGTGTCTAACAACAGTGAATCTGGTCCACCTGATCACCAGGCCTGACCCGTCAGCACACACCTGAGGAAGACCAAAAATCAGGTTTTATAACACAGTTTTAAGGACATAGTCTTTTATTGATGATTTCTTTGCTTCTTTGTTTTACTTACCGAGTGGAATTCTTCTTTCTCTGTTCACGTACATGACTGTAACTTAAAGCTCAAAGCTCTCCACACTGATGTTTCCTGAGACAGCCTCCTGTCCTCCTGAGTGGGCGGGACACTGCACAGCTATGACATCAACAATAGTCAATGTTTAACCTAATACTTTTATAAATCTTTATATACATTTATATGAATGAAGACAAAGAATACAACAAATTATTGTGGTTTGTGTTTATTAAACTTAAATTTGAATTTAGTACTTAACTTTGTTTCATACATTTACCACGTATGTTTGACTGCAACTCTGTAATTAGGCCTAAAGATTGAAATATTTTAATCGGATGAGTGATGGACAGTTTTCTCTGGTGGAGTTGAACTGCTGCCCTTGGAATTTGTTTAAAATTATGATCATAAAAGTATTAAAGATTTTCCTGCCTTGGTGATATCTATTGAATCCTACCATTACACCTCAACTGCACCTCGTGAGCTCTCCTTCACTTAGAAAGGTCTCAGGTTTACAAACTATTGAGGGTGTACACCCTGCAGCAGATGCTGGATAGCAAGTTTCCAGAATGCTATAATAGCTTTCCTGTTCTTTCAATTAAATGAGCTTGCTGGTGAATTTGTATGTGACACACAGCTAGTAGCAGTGGCTATACACACCTATAGAGCCTAACCCCAACTCATTAAACCACAGAGGCCCCATCACACAATAACAACACATCTTAACAGGTTGTTTGCCTGCTACATGTTCAAGGTTAAGTTAAGAGTATGGACACACTGATCCTATTTATTATATTTGAACATTAGCATGTACTTAAATCCTGCTCTTTCCTTACAGGTATATCAATTACTGGATATACAGTGGACATGGTGTATGGCAGATCCGTGACATTAATATAGAAACTCAAATTAGACATGAGCTTCACTCCTAACAAACTGTGCCAATACAGGATTAACAGGATAAGTGTTATAGCTCAGACACAGGATCGTGAAACGGAACTGTCATTCTTTCTAGAAAATTATAAGCATAGCAACATGCACATTTTCCTTTTGAAATACTTTTTTTTCCTTTTGGTTGTTTTATGGCGCCTGTCTGTGCAAGCCTCCTCGCTCTTGGTATTTTTGTTTTATTATGTGTTTATGGGTGGTTGACAAATATGCAGTCAAAAAGCTTTTTTTGTAAATCACCTTTTTTATTATTTTTTTGAATATTTTCAACGTTACTGCACCGTTAATGTGTCCTATGGTGTGACATAAAAAAGGGAAAAGAAAATCTTTTAAAATAGCATGAGAGAGATTTATGCTCATTGTAAGAGACTTATTTACATGTAGTATTATTTATTTGATGTAAAATTATAAAGAGCACTATTTATACTATGATTATGACTTAAAAGAAGAAGAAGAATAAAAGGGAGTTAAATAAGTCTTATCTAATTATTCAAATTGCTTCTTAAAGAGATCTTGTCCTGCACCAGTGGGTATTTTCTGTTACACTTTTGTGTCAGATATTGACCTTGCTATTTGTAGCTAACCTGTCATTAACAGTTAGCACATCACATTTGCATAATTTTCAGACAAATTTAACACATGAAATATATTTTAGGGATGTCACAGCAGAGGACAACAAAACTTCCAGTGTCAGTTGTTCAAGAAAAAGTTAAATATTGGAACAAAAAAAAAAACTGGTGGTGCAGGGGAAGTTTGTGAGATAGTTGAGAATGAATGAGGGCAAATTAAGCTGTATTCCCAAAATGTAACATTTATGGGGTAAAATCTTTCTGTCTATTTTTATTATGTTTTCAATATAAGCTGTAGAGACAATAGATGCAGTTCCATTAGATTTGATTTTTTTCTCTTCAACTGTAGTAAGATAACTCTCTGTAAGTATTTGTGATGTCATGCAGCTCAGCCACTTTATGTAGTTCTAAACGTAAAACGAGCAGCATCCATGATACTCAGTGTGGACCATGGGAAAGTGGTCTCAGACTTTTGGACCTCACTGTACATAATTATTCTACAAATTCATAGTTTTAAGTTTCCTGTACCTCAGCAGCTAACAACACTACATCAACTTAAAGCATGCAAAAGCTGTAACTCCTAATTATTCATGTCCTTTACAAACTGAATCTCAAGAGCAACAGCTCAGCAGCTCAACAAGTAAAATAGTCAACAATACAAATACCACAGTAAATCCTTACAGCCTGTGGTGTCTATTGTGAACAGACCTACAGAGCCAGTTTGTAAAGTTACTGCTCAGACACTGAAAGCACATAAATCAACAAAACTTTATTTATTCATGATTTATTTGTGTCTGCATTTATTTCTCTTTAAATTCATTATTAATGAATTATTGTGTATGAAAAAATATTTTCATTATAAACACTATGTACAGGACAAACTTGGGGTAAAAACACAACTGATACATTCTACATTAAGCATTGTTCATAACAGTCATTTAATTGTGACCCATTTAAGGCCCATTCACCAATCCATCCATGGATTGGACAAATTATCATCCAGCCTCACGAAAACCTGGCAAGAAGAAACAATACACGATCTGCTAAATACACTTTTGGAGTTCAATAAATCTAAAAGACATAACGAACATGCTTTGTAACTCGCTATCTTAGCAATGTTAAGGCTACAAGCAACTCATAATGCAACACTTTCTAGTTTTTTCTTCTTTCAATTTCAGTTTTCAGAAAAATATATTGTCTTATATTCAGGACAATGTTATATTTTAATTGTATGCATTTTAAAGTTTGTATTGACCACATTTATACACTGTAATATTAAAGGAAGTACTGCTCTTCACAGCAAGCAGGAGTAACAGTAAAGTCTTATTGTGAGATGATGCATGATGTACAGTGTAATGTACATGTGACCTGAGGGACTAGAGGATCAGACAAACTGCTTTACACACCAGGTCAATGACACGTGTTTATAAAAAGACAGATGTGGCTTTGAATGCAACAATATTGGGTTTATTAAATTAACTGAAATATATAATTGGACAGAGTTAAAGTAAAAGATGCATGAAAACTTGACATTAAATACTAAATTTAAGTGGTAAAATTACTTCAATTTAAATTACAAACTCAAGTCTTAAGCAGCTGGTTTGTCTCTCTGTAAGCAAAAAGTGAATACAGAATTTATAAAACAATATCAAACTATAAGTAGATAAAATACAAGCAAATATTTTCTGAGTGCAGTAATACAGGAAAACTCTAAACAGGAGACGTAGCCTGCCGATGAGAGAGAGAGAGAGACAGAGAGAGACAGAGAGAGAGAGAGAGAGAGAGAGAGAGAGAGAGAGAGGTGGAGTGATCAGCTAGTGGTGAGTGGTAACTGGGCAGGTTAAAGTCAGCGCAGTACAGCCTTGCTACATACAGTAATCAATCCTTATTCAGCTTGGTGGTAAACTGATGAGACTCATTTCACATATCTGACCACTGTTGTCATCACAAGATTATACATGTTTTTTTTTGTCTCTTTTTTAAACGATTCCTTTCCTTTTCTTGTTTCTTCTTCAGGGTCTCAGTGGTCTGGATAAGGTCCCTCATTTCTTTCTTCATTTCTTCACTGCAGTTCTGTTGCTTTTCCATTTCAGAAGCCTGTGTTTCTAATTTTCTTTTCAGCACCTCCATTTCATTCTCATGTTTTCTTTCAAGGTCCTCCTTCTCTCTCTGCATCTCTTCCATCTTTTTCAACACCTTCTGATAATTGTTTTCAATATTTAGCAGCTCTGTGCTGTAGCATCCACCACCATTTTCTCTCACCAATGTCTCAACCTTGTTCAGCAGCTGACTGACTTGTGTGTGATTTGTCTTATCGTTGTTATTGAAGACGTGGTATCTCCCTCCACACTCTTTAATTAGATTTTTAACAAAGTCCTCACAGTCTTCTTCTATGTAGTTTTCAATTGACTGATTTTTCAGATCATCTCCTCTGGTGAACAGAACGATGATGAAATCTCCTGAATTTTCACCAAATATTTTCTTGATCAGTTCCACAGAGTCTTGTTCCTCTTGTGTAAACCGGCCGATCTGTAACACCAGTAAGAACACATGAGGTCCAGGAGACAACATCTTGACACATTTCAATATCTCCTCTTCAACTTCATCAGTGGCCAGAGCTGTGTCAAACAAGCCGGGGGTGTCGACCACAACAACAGGTCGTCCATCAATCTCTCCTGATGCTTTCTGGCAGGACTTGGTAACTGATCTCTGACTGGCTCTGGATTCAAAGTGCTTTCCTAAAATGGTGTTTCCAGCAGCACTCTTCCCACTGCCAGTCTTCCCGATCAGCACCATCCTCAGAGGCTCTGTCTTTATATTCTGCACTTTTACATCTTTACTTTCAGCTTGAAATCTTCTGTCTTCAATGTCTGGCCTTGCACCTTTATCACTCCGAGCCCTGGTGAACATTTCCTTTCTAAAGCTTTCAGATCCTTCAACTCTCATCTTGTCCACAGCCTCCAACAGCTCAGAGATCTGATGTTTCTTCTTGATGTTGACAACAACAGATCCTCCTCCACAGCTCTGAAGCAGCTCCTGGATGTCTCTGTTCTTTCTTATAAAGTCATCAACAGCTGGAGCTGCAGGATCTGACTCCACAGTGAACAGAATCATGGTGAAGTCATTGACTGGAGAGCTGAATGAGTTCTGGATGGTCTCTAACTCTCCCTTGTCTTCATCAGTGAGGGGACCCACAGGTAGGACCAGGATGAAGGCATGGACGCCCTCAGGATCACAGAGGGAGATACACCTGAATGATTCCTTCATCACTTCCTCCTGAGGTTTTCCATACAAGGCAGGAAGCTCCACCAGGGAAACCTGACGTCCTCTCACCTCTCCCTGATGTTTAACACACTCTGATGAGCTGGAGACTGAATGAAGCTCTGTCTGACCTAAAATGGCCTCGGCTGCTGAAGTCTTCCCTGCTCCTCTCCTCCCACACAGAACCAGGTTTAAAGCTGGTTTCATGTGTTCAGGCTCTTCAGAGAAGGTGAGGAAGGTTTCTTTGTTTTCATGCACAATGTTCTCAATCTTCTCCATCAACAGTTGGTGTTTATCTTCAAACATGTTGTAGAGTCTTCCTCCACAGTCTTGAAGCAGCTGATTGACAGTGTGTTGTGTTCCTCTCTTCTTCTCTGTCATGACGACCATCGAGTGTTTAAAAGCATCTGGACCAAACAGACTCAGGATGAACTTCAGTGTTCGTCTGTTCTCCTCAGTGAAATCAGAAGGTTTCACTAACAGCAGCAGAACATTTGGTCCAGGAGAACAAAGAGTCTCACACTTCTTCACCTCTTCTCTCATGGTCTTCTCATTCAGACTGAAGATGTCTGGAGCTTTCACAACTATGAAAGAGTTTCCTTTCCACTCTCCTTCAGTGGTCTCACAGTGCATCCTCTCTGAGTCTCTCTGAGATATAGAAGCTTCTTTTCTGGTGATGAAGTTACATAGAGTTATCTTGTCCTCTTCACAGTCTCCAAACAGCACGATTCTGAGTTTATCTGCTGTGAAAAGAAGTTTTTCCTTGAAATTAGAACATTCTTAATAATTTTACATTTACCCACAAACAGTGCTGTCAGATATTAATGTATCGAGACAGTAATTTTCTCTCATTATTCTGGTTATTTACAGTTGTGTTGAAATGAAAAAGTGACTATGAGGTTAAACTGTTTCTCAGCTTTGAGGGTGTTCATATCTATACTGGGGGAAGAATGTAGATTGTAAAGCCATTTTTATGCCTTCATTGAACATGTATCTGTCAAATGATTCACAGTTTATACACTGTCCATCTGAAATGTACATCAACACCTTCAAATTCAAACTGGGAGTCAGTACTTTAACTTCATAGTCATTGTCTGTGTGAATAGTACAAGTAACTTAGAGTATCTCAGTGTAATTGGAAAATAGTTATTTGGATAGTAATTTGATCATTTTGTTTACTTACTTTGGTTGGACAGGGTATTTTCCAAAGTTGGTTTCAGTCCTGTCAAAAGATAATATCAGCAATAAAAGATAGTATATGGCTATACAGTCATTTGGGTTAATTAATAACTCTCTGCCACATCATCATCAATAATTATTTTTCTGCACTTACCAGACGCTCCACGTGTTGCTGTTGGTGGATGTGCTCTCCTTCCTTTCAGGTTGGTATCTCTAGTAAAACCAGGACTTACTGTGTTCAATAGATCACAGCTCACACACTGTCTTTTGTTCTCCTCTGTAATTTGTATCAGGTGTTTCATAAGTTCTGGACGCTCAGGGTTTTTCAGTGATCTGCCTCTGCATTTTCTGATCATATCTTGTAAATGGTTCATGTCACTTTCCCTGAAACCTGACCTCTCTTCTCTGGGTGTTGATATCAGAACCAGTGAATGATCTAATGATTGATCACTGTAGAGTTGAAGGACTCTGCAGAGCCTCTGGTTTTGATCCTCAGTGAAGTCTTCAGGCTGTAGAACCAGCAGGAACACATGAGGTCCAGGAGCAGACATACGTGCACAGTTCTCAACAGATTTTCTAACTTTGTCTTCAGGGATATTGGGAGAGAGCAGATCTGGGGTGTTGATGACAACTATTTTTTTGTCAGCCATCTGTCTCCTTCCCATCACACAGCCATCAGGTGCTTTGTGACTGTTGAATGAACTCTCTCCCAGTATGAAGTTCCCCACTTCTCTCCTGGAAGACCAGTTGTTCCCCAGCACAAGAACCTTCAGCTCAGACACTGAAATGAAGGGCAAATGTGAATTAATATGTCAACAACGATAATCTCTAATCCAAAGAGAAATAAATATACAAGGCTTTTACTTATTTTTAATAACACTGTATTTAGGACCAGCGCAGATTAAACATGGCAACTTAGTAAGTAGTAAAGTAAACCTATTGGAAAACAACCACACTGTACAGAAAACTTAATGACATTGAATCTATTCAAATTTGTGACAGTAATGGCTAATTAATGTCAGTAATAAATAATGTGCCTAAATAATTCCCATTGAGCAATCACTACTTTCAAACACTTGAGCTGCATTAATGAGTTTTTTGTTTTTTAAACTTACATTATTATGAAATTATTTATTATGAAATAATTCATGAAATAGCAAATCAGTTAGTGTTCAGTTTGTTTTAACTCACTGTGAGGTGGCAGATACAGCAGGCTGTTGTTACGCTTCAGGGGTTCCTGATCAGACTTCTCTGTAAGAATGTAGAAATGTGGAACTTAATTCTTTCTTTTACTGATTTTATGCACCACAAATACCATCAATGAAATAAAAAACTTGACTTTCACCTAAATGATAATTGGACATATAGCAGATGCTTCCCTTTGTCCAAATCCACTGTTTCTGTCTCATTCAACTCAACTAGCTTCTCCTCGTTCTCTTCCTTCACCTTATCTCCCTCCTCTTCTTCTACTCCCTTCGGTGGTACTGCCTTAAAGACATCTTAGGTAGGGCCACCTATAGCTGTGCCTCTATCTATTCCTACTCAAGTCTTCTCTCCAAGCTGTGAATTAACTAAACTGCCTTTGCACCTAATGTAATCCACAATTAAGTTTCCATCTGTCTTCCAAAGGAATAGAAATAGAGGCTCTCTGTTTCTTTTCTTAGTAGCACACCAGTAAAACACCAATCCCTTTAACTTGCTAAGGACAATGGAAAGCTGAAATGTGCCCTGTCCACTTAAGGCAAGGGGTACCTCACAAATGTAATGTAGGAATCATACACTGTGTATATTTGCTAAAAAATATTTTGCTCATAATAATATTCATATACAAATCCCGGTTTCATATGTTTATGATCATTTAATCATCAACACATCAAACAGGAAATTTTTCAGTTTTCTTTTTTCTTTTTTTAGTTTTTTTGGCCATCTTAGGCCTTTACTGGATAACGTAATAGAGACAGACAGGAAATGCAGTGAGAGAAAGTAGGGAAAAGGTGAATGACATGCAACAAATGGTCCGGCCAGCAAGGAGTCGAACCAGGGCATTTTTTGCCCATCTGGTACAAACCCCAACAATTTGGCTATCAGGGCACCCAGTTTAAGTCAGTTTTTAACAGCTACCCTTTGCCACAGACTAAATATAAATTCAGAAATGATTATATAGTTTTATTATGATTTTAATTAGCCTACCTCAGTAAGAGAGATAACAGGAATATCAATAGAGAGTTTGATGAAATTAAACACCCAAACACATCTGCATGTAATGTTATGATACAATCTGTGAATGGACTCACCAGATGACTCTGCCATGGTGTCACTGGAAACCTGCTGGAAACCTGTGACAGAGACATTCACCCGGACGAGTCCCTCTGGATGTTCTTGAAGAAAGAAAAGGAAAAATTAATCGAACAAAAACGTAACTTTCTATATTACTCCTGTCTCTCTCCCTCACACAAACCACATTTTGATCAATGTTTTGGGTGTGTCTACATCAGCAATAGAAAAATCTTTTATTTATCATAGCAGAAAAGTACGTGTACATAGTGGGTAGAGTTTGAGCATTATATGCAGAGCGTATGTTCTGCACCAATCTACAAGCACTGAATACATTTGTAGACATCAACATGCAAACCTGTATCAACCTGTAACCATGACCACATGCATAAATGAAACAGGGAATAAAACTGAATGTATATAGATGTTAGTATATTTATTGTTAATTTACATACATATTCAGTGAGTCATACACACAGACAGACACACACACACACACACAGGGTCAGAGAGAGAGAGAGAGAGAGAGAGATCTGCTGCGTTGTAATCAGTGAAAATACACCAGTGTTGATCAGAAAAAGAGTTGATGAGATAAAATGTGGGAGAGAACTTGTGCAATAACAAATTGTAAATCAATTTTCATAATTTCTCAAGTACCGAACAGAACTGATAATTTCGGAGCTTATCAATACTCGGGTCTTTAAAAATTTTGCCCCCAGGTCTGTTTAATAATGAGTTTCAGTGCCCATTCCTACTCATGAGAATCATTCTCAGTGATTGCGTAATTTTTTTGTCATTAAGATTTTTCTTTCTTTTTTTTTTTTTTAATTCACAATCTGATGTTAGATGCTACTTGGCAGCTAGAATGCAATAATGAAATGTTCATTGCTTAATGTACACCAATAAACCACAACAAAAAAAACAGGTGACTTTAATATTGTGGCTGATCGGTGTACAGTACCTACAGAACACGTGTGCATAAACACTAATGTGAATGAAGCAGAGTTTGCTAGAAAGTGAATGAGTTTTCAAAAAGTCCCCCTGCAGCAGTGCCAAGAATTGATACTGCTTGTAATCTTGTTATTACTGTTGCTTATAATGGGATTTTCTTCCTTGTTCACCTTTAGTCTGTATTTCAGACTCTAGAATGATTAATCTTTATGGACTGATCTATAGACTGATAACTGAATAAAGCACTGTTGTCCACATCAAAGATTACAAAACAAAAAGCACATAAACACAAAAAAATCGAAATATCACCACCATATTGTCTGGTTGGTTTGATAAATCCATTTCCATTAATAAGGAGATAAATGTAATTTTCTCATTACTACACTGGTAAGACTGTATTTTTCCACCTGAGAATACTGCAATAGTCAGACCATATCTTACTCTTCCTGACGCAAAAATCAATTTATGCATTGGCTTTCTCTCGTCTAAGTGGATTACCAAAAAAGAAAAAAAAAAGTGGTCAGATTTCAGTTAATATAAAAATGCCACATTATGCCCCTTTAGATCCATATTGGCTTCCAATCTCTTTTAAGATTTTACTAGTTTATAAGACTCTAAAAGGTTTAGAACATCCATACTTATCCTGTTAGCATTAAACTGTATCTCCGTCTATACTCTATACTCACTGCCGTAGGTCATCAGACAGCATTAAATGTACAGCTGGTTAAGGCAAAGACTAATAGGTGAAGAGGCTGCCTTCTTTTACCTTGGAAAAAACTGTAACAAGCTACCCATAAACATACACCATGCAACTTCTTTAAATTCATATACATCTTAAGAGATACCTTTTTAATCTTTCTTTTAAGTAGCCTGTATACAGTTTTTTTTAATCTCACCACCATATAATTTCTTCTATAAAAAGCTATTTATTTCTTCATGAATTTCTAATAAATTATCCTCAAGATGCTGGTACTTACGACTGGTGACTGTTGTTGAAATCTTGGGTGGTATGCCAGCCATCTTCTTTGTAGAAGGTTGTTATGAGGTATATTCTCTTAAACTTAATTTGTGTAGTCACGTTGAACAGTTATTCTGGTCCATTTGATCTCTTGGCCTGAGCAGTTGAAACACACCTGAGGATTACAGGTAACACAAATTCAACTTAAGAATGTATTAACTTAAACAACAATTTGTTTATAAATTTAGATTCATGTTTCAGATGAAACATGTTTCTACTTACCTGGTACCATTCTTGGTGCATCACTTTATATCCAAGTACAAAATATGAAATTACAACTTCACACTGACGACCAACTCACCTGGGGCAACCTTCTTTTTCAGCAGAGTGGGTAGGACACTGCACCAATATGACATAAAATAGTTGGGTTAATGTTTAACATGCCCTGAAGTTATACACCAGCACTTAACAGCCTCAGAGATGCACTGTTCATAACTTTACATTCTTATTATCTTTTTGTCCACATTAACAACATAGCTATAGGGCCTGCAGCAACTTGCTCGCCTATAATGTATGATGATGCATTATTCATGCATTATTTATTTAAGGTGTTTTCAGAAAGAGAACTGTTCCACCACCTACATTGCTTTCAGTGTGAGCATGAGGTTGGTGGCAGTGGCAAGCAGAGGGAGGGCAGATGCTTCCGTCATGAATGCACAATGGCTGCCTGCTGCCGTCAGAGTTCACAATGCTTCAAGTTTTTCCAACTTGCCACTATGGCTTGCTGTGTAACCATGGTAACTCACTTTTTATATTACCAAACTAACTGTCAGCCATATAAATGAAAAGAAGTACAAATTATATAAATGAAGTATTACCTAACAAGATTAATGTTAGGCAGCATACAACCTAATATGAATGTCATAGCTACATTTATCAATCACTAATGCTATGCAATGAAAGCAGTAGTTATTGTGTACTAGTAAATGATTCAAGCATTTTTTAGATTTGTAGAAGATTTGTTGTTGATGCAAGTAAGCTGTATTCGTAAGGCTTGTTAGTACTAGCTATGCCACTTACTTGATGATGGGTAGGCCTTGAAACAATTTGGCTTTATAAAAAGTTTTCTTCATTTGCTGTAACAATTTCCTCTCTCTGGTGCCAACTGGTACTGCTCTTTCAAGTTGATTTAAATATTTTACTATATCTGTCATTTTTCCCAATGACTAATGAAATGACCACCAGAAATTGCAATGGAATACACAATTTCCCAAAATTATTTCCACAAGCCTAGAGTCCTGTTAAGATTCTGCGACATTATCATGTGAAAGCAAAGCAGAGTGAGTTGGTCATTCAACCTGGAGCAGAGTCTATAGAAATACATGCATGTACCCTATAAGTCCATGTATCCTTTGATATAAACTACATTTTCGCCAACTGCCATAACAACACCCACTTAACATAAAAGATTGAGGAGGGAGTTTTCTAGGTTACTATCAAATCAGTCATTTCAGGTAACACCCTCATAGATTTCATATGTAACATTTATCTTAATTTAAATCGGTATACAACTGACCAAATAAAATGAATATATACATGCAATAAATCCACAGTCCTCGCTGCAGTCGGCCCTGGTTCAAGTCCCGCATCGGACAGCCCTTAGCTGCATGTCATTCCCCCTCTCTCTGCCTCCCCATTTCCTGTCTCTCTACTGCACTATCAATAAAGTCACAAAAGCCTGAATAAATAACGTGATGATCAATGTTAATGAGGTTATCAAGAGATTTTTTTTTTTAGTTTTTTTTTTTTTTTTTTAGTCTCAGCTTGGACACCTGACATCCGTCTTACTCACAGCAGTGAATGTCACGTTTCAGTTTATCCCGCCTGTTAAAGGGAAGACAGAATGCCGAAGCCCTCAGCTGTGTGGGAACATTTTAAATTGAGCGATGATAAGACAAAGGCAGTGTGATTTGGGCCAACCACAGTGGCACAACAAGCATGAAAACATACCTGAATTCTGCAAGTAGTAAGGTATTGTTTGACAATGCAAAAAACTGAGACCATACTAGTTAACAAACTAATGCCTGTTGTGTAGTTACTGTGGTGAAGATGCTTTGTCCACTGTTTAAATGTTACAAATTATAATAACATGCACTTACTACTACTGTAGAATAACAGTCCTTACAAATAATACATTTGAATAAACCAGAAAACATTTGTTGCAGCACTAGTCTGTCCATCTCAGCAAAGAATGGAGAAATGTCTAGCTGATGCATTCAAGTGGAGAATAATTGAAAAAATGTGTCCCTGACTGGGGAAACTGGTCCTCTGCCAGTCATGTTCATTGACTCCCAGTTATGGCTACAGCTAAAATCACTCGCCTTATACATGATGAGAAGGAGAAAGTTGTCGGCTGTATTGTTGTAAAGTGTCATGAAAACAAGTATAGAATGTGATACTTTCCTCTTTTTTAGACAAGGAATTGAGGGAGTGAAATGAGTGGGCGTACTTAAATGTGATACCTTACACTTTCTCTTCATTGCAATAACTACAATTTCTGTCCTTTAGTGCAGAAAATGTCTTATTCATCTCAAAATATCTTTAACAGTTCAGCATTGAGCGTTAATGGCGATATAACCATCTGATCTTACATTGATATAATTTTCAGCAGTGTTGAAAGGATGACAGCAAAGTTTGATAATAAGATAAGTTTCATAATTTATGTATGTATGTATGTATATGTTACATATGTATATGTTATCAAACATAAAAAGATAAGTTCATATATACGAAAAAATTAAGAAAATGTTGACAAAAGGGTTAAAGCTAATTACCAGGTGAAGGGCTTCAACGTCGGTGGGGAAAATGGAGAACGTCACCTTCATCAGCATCACTTTCTTCAGGTGTGTTCACACTCAAACACAGCCAGGAAAGAAGTTTCATAATTTCATATTAAATAAATAACTCTATATCTCTCTTTTCATATTATCTAAGATTTTTTTTTTTTTAAATTCTTTTTTATGTTGCATTAGGAGGTACATTTACGGTGCATTTCAGTGGAAATGTTAAAAAACAGTAAGAGCAGTAGTATTAACACAAAATCGGGTACATTACCTGTTACTATTTTTCACCAGCTGACAAGGATTCAATATGATACCTGCCATCGCATTTGCCGTCTGAACTCAATCTAGCATATTTCCCAGCTGTCATCTCCCCCACAGAAAATACAGCACACCAGCACTGCCGAATGGTGCACAGGCTCTGAATGAAAAGACTGGGTTTGTCATAATGATTTGACCTTGATTGATTTAGTTAATTGAATTGCGCATATTTTTTTGTCTGTCTGAAATTGTTTATGATTCAGATGATGCTGATTTGACTCCACCTGTCTGGGAACAACAGATTGAAAGAACAAATCTTTACCAGAAGTGTTTGTTTACATTGTATTTATTTAAAAAAATAAACATATTGGCCGACGTATCATTTTTAAACAATCAAATACCATTGGTGGTATACAAAAATACTAGGGTTGAGTACTATTCACATTCACTGCAGTGTTTGCATAGTGCTAGCTGTAATATTTCCCGGTACATAGTATGCAATTCAGTCTATTGGTTTCATACTAAGGTGGCGAACATCTTAAAAAATCACACATACTGTTTCAGTGCACTAAATAGCATGTTGAGCAAGAATTTCGGATGCAGCCAGTGGCGTCATGTTGGTTAATGTTAGTAAAAATGCTAAGCTAACGCCAAACAAGACAGTGAAGAAAAGCACAATTATCTCCAACAACAGCTTAATCGAACTAGCTACTCGCCCCGACTATCCTGTCTATCTCTCACTAGAGGTCACTACCCTTTAAAGTTCTAAATTTGGTATCCAAGCCTAAAAAAAACAAGTAGCTTAATGCTGAAAGCTGTGTGTAATATTTACAGTGTGAAATCTCACCAGAAATGAACTGAAACTATATGAATAGAAAAGCAAAATAGACACTTTAGGTGCCCATTTTTCTATTTATGGATATTGTATGGTACACAACCAAAAAAAAAAAGCCAAAATGAAGGGTGCATGATCCCTAATATAAACCTAATATCTGGATTCCATTAAAAGTGAATGTTATGTTCTATTTTGCAAAGGTCATCAACCAGCCAGACAAACCTGTCTTAGTTTGCCAATAATGTGGTTACAGTTGAAATTATAAACATTTCCTGAATTATACTAGAATTAAAATAGAAAAGTGGCACAATTTCAAGCCCTTTTCTTCTTGAGTTTATTAAATATGTCTCCAACTGCCTACAGTGCCAGTACATTAGCCACTTTTTCTCCTCTTTGTTCTGAAGTGTAATTTTTAGGCCAATCAAAGACTTTAGTTATCCCTCATTTTGATAAAGTTAACAACCAGCCATCATTAGCTTATCATCAGCTGCCAATTAACTTCTCTTTGTTAAATTCCAACGAAATTGTATGATTAGTAAAGACAAAGTGACAGGGCCATTCATGATTGATTTTCTTAGATGGATAACATTGGGGTTTTTTAGGCCAAGCTGTTCTTTTCGCGGTTACTGTATGTAGCAGTTAGCACCAACTGCTAGTTAACTAGCTAATTGCTACGGTAGCTAGCTTACTGTGGAAATTTACGTTTTTGGTGTAACCTTTGGCCTACATTTAGGCGTTTTGTTCACCATTAAGTACAGTTGTAACAAAAGAGTATTTTATCAAACATACAAAGATAAGTTCATATATACGAAAAAATTAAGAAAATGTTGACAAAAGGGTTGAAGCTAATTACCAGGTGAAGGGCTTCAACGTCGGTAGGGAAAATGGAGAACGTCACCTTCATCAACATCACTTTCTTCAGGTGTGTTCACCCTCCAACACAGCCAGGAAAGAAAGAGGCCAGCAGGTGATTTGACTAAACCCGTTTCCTCGTTTTTATTCAGTTATTCAAATACGGAGTCACTACCGCAAAGCACAGCCAAAGAAGCGAGCTGAGCCGGAAAGACAACGTTTAAAATCGGACCGTTGGCCGTTAACTCGAGCCGTTAAAAGTGAACTCCTGGAGGAGCTACGTCATAAACCGACCCCGTGATGGTGGCGCGTGGAAGGGGAGAGAGTGGATATCTATCTAAATGGTAAGAACAATCTTTCCCGCTTGCGCGCCAAACGTCATTCATAAACCTTATAATTTTACCTTTCCTGTTCATGCACAAAGTCGGGGACACATTTAACAGATTATTTTAGATGTTTTTTCAAATCAAGAGGGTCTTAGGTCAAATTCGGCATAGGTGATTCCCAACTAAGTGCAATGCAAGGTAGCCTATACAGGTAGCCTATACAATTCCTGCCTTGTATCTTGTGTGTGGTTAAAGTAACAGGCAGTTTGACCAAAATACGTTTTATGTAGTTTTTCTATGATGAAACCAGGTCCTACGAGGTGTTGTTGTTGTTGTTGTTGCTGTTGTTGAAATTGTAAATTTCCATATTTTTGCCTGGAGTTTGGTGGCCTGCACGAGAGCAGTTGTTCAGTCAAGCCTTTCATGGTTCACAGATCTAATATAGTGAGGAGGAAGAGGTAGTAGGAACTGACAGGAGATCAGCTGCTCTGTCAGTGATGTGCAGCTGGTAAATTTGACAGTAAGAGATTATTTACATGAGGATGAAAGACTCTTACTCTGTACCTGCTGTTTTAGGTGTTACCTGAAACAGCAGTAAGATCTCCAGGTGTGCTGGTTTTTTGCATGGGAAGCGCTGAAGCAAAGATCCTTTATGCCAACACTGCCATGTCTCTATCTGCTCATTTTCCCACAGTTGTATAATGGACTTTATTTGGGTTTTCACAAGTATTTACAACATAACTGATCAATTCCAGGTAGTCATACGTTAACCCCTTAAAATAAATGGAATTGCATGTGTCTTTCATTGGGATATCTGAATCACTCATGGTCTCAGTCGATAGTGGACATTTTGGCAGCAGATTTTAAAAAGTAATTGCTGTGTTGGGGCAGCATTTATTTTTCTGACAGTGTTTGCACAGCCATCACTAGAATATAACTGATATGGGTTTGTGTGCAGTTGTACATTTTCCTACTAAAACCTTGATCAATTAAAGCTTCAGAAATCATATCGGTGCGTTCCCAGTTTCAGTGGAACCTTGAACCAATGTAAAACGTTTGAGAGCCGACCAACACAAAATATTAAATTTAACTCTAATGTAAGACGAGGAAAAGCAGCAAATTCTCACCTTCTCACCTTCTCACCTCACAGCTACAACTATCAAACACCTCATGGCAATTGCACACACAGTGTATCTGTAGTGATCTATTGAACACGGCAACAACACGTGGAATGTATACAGGAAACAGGAAATGTCACAGCCTGATGGTCAAGAACCTAAAACACTGCTACATAAACAGACTCAGATGAAGGTTGCAGTCGAGACGATCTGTCTACGTTTCTGCTTTATGAGGTGATTCCTGCTCAGCGTGTCCCAGCATCAGAACGGGCGGCCATCTTGTTTTGCATGTTATTTCCCTTTTGTAAATAAGACGACAATGCAAATTTCTGTTCTGTTGACACCCGCTGGACTGGAATATGAATCCAGTTGTGTGGCACAGTGTTATTCATTCAGACACAGACCTGCTCTCAGTTTTAACTAAACTTATGCAAACTAGAGGAAAAGTGATCCTGAGCGGTTTAATACAGAGAGCTGATGTGTTAGAACTGACTGCGCTTCTCCGTCACTGTGGAGGTAGGTACTCTGTCTTTTAATACACCTCCCAGCAGGTTTCTTTTTAAGCTTTGGAAAGTTAAATGTCTTGTGCATGATTTTATATGTTACTCAAAATTCAGTCTGCTCAGTTTTTTGTGATTTAAAGTGAATTTATAGACAAACTACATGAGGTTGTGAAGTTGAGAGCCCGTGGCGGGTCTGGCAGTGTTAGTGTGTGTGATATAATATGCTGCAAGACCTCGAGTTCTTCGTCTGAAAACTGTCGTGAAACACTCAGATTTGTTGGAATATGGCACCAATAATGAAAAATGTCTTTCTTCATATACTTATTACAGTTTATTTGCCTTGTTTTGCGGAGAGAACTGTTAGTAAGACCTTTGGATATAAATAACGTGCACAGCTACAGTGTTGTGACTGTAATGGTGAAAGGTGCTATAAAACAGCAGTACAGATCTGGGGTCAGTTCCACAGAGATATTTTAGACTGGTCTGTAGTGGTAATCAAACTGTTTCACAACAATAAAAACAGACTAATTGTAGGCCTCACCCTCAGGTTAACTCAGGCCTAAGACCAATGTTACCATGGTAACAGTCAATCACACCTGCGCTGAGCAGTACCCAACAACAAGACACAGGAAAACATGGCTCATGATTTGTGGTTTGCTGACTTTGTTATGGAGAGAAAGGAAAGAGTTTTTAGAGACCAAAATCAGATTAGTTCAGTTTATTGTTTCACGCACTGAATTTTCAAAGTAAAATGTCGTTGTAACGGTTGAATTCTTCTGTATGACAAACATTTGATGCTGAGGTAAACGGAGCTGAGCAGTTGGCTTTATTTTTATATTCATAAAATTCTTAATTTACCCAGAATTCATTGTACTGCCGTCTGGCTTAAGTCAACTAAACTGCTTCATGCAGCAGATGAATTCAGACTCAGTCCGTCTGAAGTCTGACTGTTTGTTAGAAGTCACAGTCGAAGTCTGTCTTTGTGAAACGGGCCCCGTTTGAAAAGCTGTTGTATTTCACTTTTTTTAAAAAGAAAGGAAAGAGTTTGATGCTCCAGCAGCTTTGAAGTGCAGAGAAATGTCTCTTTTCTTTTTTTACTTTCCAAGCTTGAAGCATTAAGACTTCCGATCATCTGAACTGAGGGTCAAACTGTCACTGCTTAGTTTTCATAATGAATTATCTTTAATCCTGTTGGTTTGCAGTGTGTTGATAAAGTCTTTGCTTCTTTAGAGTGAGTTTTGATGAGGGCGTCTGAGGCTGCATGAGGAGCATCTTCATCATTTCTTCATCATCCTCCATCCACCATGAGTCTGTGAAGCCGTCACTGAAGCTCTTGTCCCTGCTGACGGCTGAAAGCTCAACATCCTCCATCTTTCTCTCCCTCCGTCCGTCTGTCATCCACCAGTCATGAATCCCTATGGAGATCCAAACCTGAACTCTGGCTTCCAAAGTCCACCTCCACCTTCAGCCCCTGGCCCCTGTGATAGTTCCCATAATCCATCTCTCTCCAGTTTACCATCTCCTCCGCTCATCCAGACAGGTCATACCTCTCTGTCGGTTTGGAGCCGTACCTCCCCTCAGACCTCGTCAGACCAAGATGGAGGTCAAAACCTGATCCGATCACCGAGCTCGGACCACTCCGCCTCGCCGCTTCCAGCCTCAGATCCAGGCTTCAGCCTCCCATCCAGGCCTCAGTCCGGCCCGGCTCCGGTCTCGCCGCAGATACAGGCTCCATCTGTTCCCACACTAAACCCTTACCCCGCCCCCGCCCCCGCCACGCCGCCGTCCTACCAGGTCTCCGTCATCATCCCGTCCCCAGACCTCCGCCCGTCCCCACTCCCGTCTCAGTGCTCCGAAGACACCTGTCCGGACCTGGAGTGCGCCATCTGCTTCAGCCAGTTCAACAACGTCTTCCGCTGTCCCAAGATGCTTCACTGCAAGCACACGTTCTGCCTGGAGTGCCTGGCGCGCATCAACGTCAAGTCGGCCCAGCCCAGCGCCATCCAGTGCCCGCTGTGCCGCAGCCTCACGCCCCTGCCCGCCCTCGGCCTGCCCAAACTGACCACGGACCCGGACGTGCTCTCCTTCCTGCCGGCCGCCATGCAGAGAGTCTACAGCATCCGCTTCCTCCGCAACAAAGGGAAGCTGGAGGTCAAGAGGTCAGACTGTTAAAATAATCTATCAGGAGTCAATAATCTTTATGAAAACTACTGATTCAGTAACAGATGATTTGTTCTCACCTCTAGACAGTTGTTCATGATTTCCCTCCACTGTCAACATTTATTGGATTTATCATCAACCTTCAACAACATTGGGTTTAAGTTTCTAGACTTCAGTTTTGATTCATTTGATGATTATTAGTTGTCAGAACCTAAATTCAGCAGCATGAGTCAGATTAATTCAGTTCTGGTGGTCGGCGTTCCCTCTGTGGAGCCTTTGCTGGTCAGTTTATCACTGAGGGGACGATTTCAACATAAAACAACCATGACGTGTTTGAAAGTTGTGCGTGTAAGAACAGGTGAAACTGAAAAGTTAATCCAGATCAGACGAGTCCTTTTAAAATCTCATCCGTCGGCTTGTGGTGAAAATGTGGTGCTGAGGTGTTCGTGCATCACGGAGGAAACACAACACCTCGAAGAAACTGATTTATTACAAGGAAATACATGTTATCTGATCCGGTTTTTATTGGAGCACATTTGTTCTTCTGCCAAATTTAACTGGAATATTGATGTCAGTTATTGATCAAGTTCCACAAACGTATCAGACCTCATTAACCTGGATAAACTGAAATCACTGTTGAACATAATGTTGTACAAGCTGCTACTAAAGAAAACAACACGAGCAGAGTGAAAAAAAAAGTGATGAACCAGGCTGGGACGTTTCTGTACTGAAGATCTTTCCTGAATTTGTGTTTTGTGTTTTCTCAAGTTCCTGTGATTTGACCCCTCAGGGCCACCGTAACACTCACACAGAATAAATTCAGTTTTTAAAACAGATGAAATCATAACAATAGTAATAATAAATGATTTTATTGATGAATCACAGGATCCATCCTCTGTTTCTCGTTCAGGTCATCTGAAAGTCCTCGGAGGTGGGGTCAGAGGTCGCTGACATCTCTGAGGTCAGTGAACCGCTCTCTGGACGTGGGGCTTCCCAGTCCGCCCGTGGGGGGCCGTGGCGAGGCGGGGGGCGTGGGCGTGGGCGGCGCTCTGTTCAGACTGACCGGCCGGCCGGCGTGCCGAGCCTTCCTCCTGACAGCCGTGGTGATGATGATGGTGCTGCTGACCTGCATCATCATCTTCCTCCTCATCAACAGCAAGGACTTGGAGTGACCGTGAGTGACATCACATGACATCACACCCCGTCTCCATTTTACTTTTACTCACCGTTACTGAGCCACGTGTGTCTCGCTGCTGCGGTTAAAAGAAATCACATCCAGATGTGCAATTTAAAAACTTGAGCAGCTTCTAACTTGCTGACTTTCCAAGACTCAGAGAGGGGAACTGTGGGAATGGAGACACCTGAACCCGAGACCCGGTGGACTTTAATCTGCTTCATGAAAACGTAGATCTCCCTCCATCTTTGTTTTTCCCTCCTCAGTATCACTTCGTCATGTCACAGCGGAGGAGGAAATGGACCAAGGAATATGAGAGGGGGTGAACTTTTATCTGCTTCACTTCGCTTGTGCCAAAAGCTGAAAATAATCACCTTTATAAAAAAAAAAAAAAAAAAAAGGAAATGGCGGCCAGGTAACGGCAGAGGCCTGAATTTGAGGCTCCAAAGTGCCGGTCAGGTAATACAAGCCGGGTGATGTGAAGGTCATTTGATAGCACTGTAGTATAAAATAACAGCCTGATAGCAGGTTTATTATTCTAACAACAGGTCAAAGTCTCTGGTGGTTTCCATCCAGATTAAAGTCAAAAATCAAACATTAAACTTTTGATTCCAGGGACTGAAACATTAATCTTCCTCCACTGCGTCTCTCTGGGACGGGAAGCTTCCCTGTGTGTGTGTGTGTGTGTGTGTGTGTGTGTGTGTGAGTGAAACCTGACTGTTTACATTGGAGTGTGTTTCGCTCTGAACCAAATGCTGGAAACAGGACTCATGCAAATGAGCTGAGCCACAGTTGGTCCAGAGTCCAGAACCGTTTTAAACACACTGACACTTTAATATTTGATGATCTGGAAACTGAAAAGAATCAATTCACCCAAATTACACAAAGATATTTCTCCTCGCAGGTGACTAATGGACTAACATTAGTTTGATTAGTCCAGCTGTTTGAGATTTCTGCCTCCACCTCAATCCAATGGAAGTGACTGGGATTTAATTTGAGGTGTGGAAAACATCAGAATGTTTTTACAGGCCTCATCACTGTGGATGATTTTTCATAGGGACTATTTTCTTCAAGTGAAAGAGTCTTAAAGATCACAACCTTGTTTCCGTCCTCCTCCATTGTAATGAACTGGAAAACTATCTGCAGGGATACAAACTCCAGGGTTGAGGGGGTTTGTTTGTGGTGAGGTGAATCGACTCTTCTTAAAGAAATAAACACACTGAAAGTGGTTTCAGCTCGTCTGCAGGAAACTGCTGCGCTGGCATCGACCACAGTGTGACGTGCGTCAGATCCAGTTGAATCCTGTTTATTTAGAAACATAATCTTGTTTCAGCTGATGAAATTTGCATTAAAAACATCATGAACTTTTTTTCATGCCGACAAAAAACACTTGCAAATCAAATTCAACCTGAAATCAGAAACTTCCTTCAAACTTCTTCCATCAAAACTCACATTTTAAAAGATATTTAAGTTACAAATATTAATGTGATTAATGAATTAAGAGGAAAAACACATTTTATTTCCTGTTGTTTCAGTGCTGTCGGGTTTTTATGTCGTGTTCTGTGTGTTTTTAAGGCTCAGACCTTTTTTTACTGTGCAATGTAAAATAAATGATTTTATATATTTTTATGTAGAACTGTTTAAGCAAAGCTTTGTCACCATGTTAAACTTGAATAAATTCCTCTTTGAATTAAACAGTTTGCCATTTTTTTATTAAGCAGATTAAAGTTTTTGAGTTGAACTCGTAAACTTTTAAAGAAATGTTCCAGCTGTTTGTTGAAGCTGTGACGTTTATACTGAGGAAAATATCAAAATCCAAACTCTTTTCTCTTTTAACAGGTGATTTGGTAAATTACACATTTCACTTTTTGGAGGTTTTTTTTAGGCAGGAGAGAAAAACAAAGGAAAGATTTTCAGACTTTAACTTTTTGCTGAAGTGTTTTTTGTATAAATATATGGAGCCACGTTTTCTACAAATGACACTTGAAGTTGGAGACGCAGCATCAGGCTCCTACAAGCTCATTTTCTATTTAACAACACGAAATGTTTTAAGCAGAATTAATTATTACAACTCGTCTGGACACCAACAGAAGTTAAATCCGTTGTGTGTAGAGTAACGTCTCCCTCTGCAGGTACAGAACTGACCACATACAGTCCATAGATCACAACACACCATCTGACCTCAGAGCCTCAGGTCACACGAGGGGAAACAGGAAGAAGCAACAGGAGAGATCGCAGGTTTAGTGACGTGTGCACACAGTCGACACAAACACAAAATCAGAATATAAGGTAAATAAAGACAAATAAATGTGCAGGAAATGACCCGTAAATTATGTCAAGCTAGAGAGAGGGTGAAGATGTGAAGTGCAGGTTCATACAGAGACAAAGCCTCCTGAAGGACCAGGACCTGGATCAATGATATCTACATTCAGCTGACAGATCAGACCTGTGAGTGTTTTCACGACTAATTTCATTAATACGACACAAAAATCCTCCATTATTCTCCTCGTTGTGTTGCACCTTTGGGCAGCCAGCAGGTGGAGCTGCAGCATCACGAGACACAGTGAAATGACTTCACTCATTCATTGGACATAACGTGACCTGATGGCGGCGCTGGATGAAAACCATGGAGAGGGCAGATGATGGTGTTTGGACACTGGAAACTTTAAGAAGGGATGTTGAAAGAAAGCCGGTCAGCAGGCCGGAGGAAGGTCTGAAAGAAATGTGATTTTATTTACAAAAATATTTCCAAACAGAAGAAAAATGAATCCCAGGAAATTCAACAAAAAATAACTTAAACCATCACAGAAAGAAATAAAATCTGCATCTTATCTTCCAACAAATCAAACCTGCAAAGAAAAATCAACCACACAACAATTAATAGAAACATCCGACTAAAATCTCGATTAAATAACAATAATGACAAAACAACAAAACTGTTTCGGATCAGGGATCAAAGCCTCGATGAAATTTCAGCCCTGGAATTTCATTAGCGAGATCTGCATCCAGGAAACTTTCACATCAGTGTGTTTACATATTTGAGGATGTTTTTCCATTTGCGTGCTGACGAGTTCCTGCAAGTTCCCAGTATAAACACACTGCAGTTTTTACTAACCTGGATGATAAGAGGCTGCAGTCACTCCGCAAGGAAACACGACTCTGAGATGTTTTTATTTATCACCCAACAGAACTGTAACTCTATTCTGAGAAGAACCAGATACTTCAACCTCCTTTAAATCTCTTTTTAAAAGACATTTCTTTGTCTTATACGTGTTTTATTTGGACTTTTCTTTCATCTGGTTTTACTTTTTTCTTGTAAAGCACTCTGTAACCTTTCTAAGTGCAATATAAATAAAGTTATTATTATTATTATTATTATTATTATTAGTGCCAGCCAAGCTTTTCTTCTGCTTGATTTTGTCTTGTATCAAAGTGCAGCAGCTTGAACTGAGTCCAGTATTTGACCAGCAAAGTGAAACCAGACCAGGTGAAGCACGTTTTCTCACCAATCACTGAGCAAAGTTTTGGTTTCATCCACTGAGATTTCGAGGTGATCGCTCATGAACCTGCTGCTGCTGATGTCTCAGTTCATCAGAGGTGAATGGAAATAATCTGACACTGATTTAAAAGCTCCACAATAAACATGTGGAAACAACAATTATCAGAAACAACATCCTGGTCACTTTGTAAAACTTTTGTAAAACTGAAAACTGCAAAGCTTTGAAAATCAAAATAGTTTGATCCCAGCTGATTGTTTGAACATAGTTTCTGCTCAGTGCTATGAAGTGTGTATCTGCTGCTGTGTATCCTTTATGACACAGTGTGGGTGTGGGTGTGAGAATTCGGGTGTGTTAATAGGCTGCTTTGTGTGCGACGGCGGGGGACACACCTTAACAACACACCGGGCGATTCAACAAACCTATTTCCATGGAAACTAGCCATGCGAACCACTGCTTGACTCACACCTGACCTCAGAGACCACACATCCTGCTCAGATCTGAAGTTCTCAAGTCGAGCAGTCGAGCAGTGGAGCAGTGGAGCAGTGGAGCAGTCGAGCAGGCTTTAATCAGCAGCTCGAGTGGCTGAAAATATCTAAAAATGCACCAATACAAAGATTCTTAAAAGGCCACTCATACACAACATGGCGGCACAGCCAGTGGCGATCCTGTCAACCCATCGAGGACATGAGGACTCTCTAACACACATTTTGAGCCCTTTATTCACGCTTTCTGTAAGTCCGCATTGCTGCAGACTTTGCCAGAGGGAATTACCCAAGGTTCATAGCGTTAAACACAGGGTTGCCTGGGTTATCAGGGGACGCCCAGAAGCGTAAAAAATGGCCAACAACGGCCATAAAACGCAAGAAATAATAAGATAGAAGAAGAACGGTTAACAGACAAGCATGCGAGGAGCTAACGCTAACATTAGCATCAGAAGAAAACAGCGTGTGACAGTAAAGTCACTGTGATTCAGATCAGATCTGATCCAACATTATCTTTTTGTTTACAAACAGGGAGCGAAGGGAGGGAATGAAAATGAACAATCAAAATTCCCAAACCCATAATTCAATGCAAATTTTTGGCATCATCGAGGTCACGTGATAATAGTGCTGCCCCATTCAGCCTCTCACACTCAGCCACTCACCAGGTGATGTCACTAAGTCTGTGAGGGTTCAGGGTTCAGGGGCAACATTGGGATTTGGCCAGAGACTTCCTGTGACATACTTCATCAGGGACTGAAGCTTTGTTTGGTCTCAGCCGACTCTGTGTTGTGTAATGAGACGAGGGGACGAGATCCAACCAACCAAACCAGGTAACACACACTGTGTGCGAGTGTGTGTGGCTGCCAGACTTTCTGTTTGTTCACCAGACCATATAATATTTTACAGGGTTTCAGCCAGAAAAGTTGTTGGGCTCAGCGGCTGGACTTGTGCATTGGAACCAGTCCGTAAAATCTGTGCTGGTATGCCTGTTGGCCGTCTGACCGGCTGTTCCACAGGCTGCTCACCTGCTGTGCTTCAACCAAGCGTTTTAACCAACAGATTTCTCTGGTGAGCATTCCAGTCATTACATCTCCGTTTCCAACCGAGCCGCCCCAGATTCCTCGATGCTGAGGGGGGAATCTGGGGGGTCGGTCCGGGCC
>NC_079368.1:29304855-29307355 GCF_021018895.1 Seriola aureovittata | reverse complement strand
AGTCCTGCAGAGGACGGAGACCAACCAGAGCTTCAGCTTGCTGCCTACAGTACATGTTAATGTATTACTGATAATAATGATATATTTGACATTGTTGGTCTGTTTTCTAGTTGATAAAGATCCTTAGTAAAGGATCTGAATACTTCCTGGACACCTGCATGTTTGTCTGAGCAGCAGAACCTTTTGTAAATGGGACGTCTAAACTAAGAGCAGCCAAATTGAACCGATAGCCAATCAACCATCAATCATCTTCCCCCTCTGGACTGAAGGTCTGTGTCCTGACGCTCGTGGTCCTGGACCGCGCTCTCACCGTCAGGACTTGTCTGATGATGACGGCCGCCTCCTGCATGTCGCCCTCCAGCTGCCACCTCCTGCTCCTCTCCTCCTGAATCTCGACCTCCAGCTGATCCAGCTCGGCTGCTCTCTGACGATACTCCTCGGACACTGAGGCCAGGCTTTGTCTGTAGACACACACCAGACAAAAACAACTGTACAACATCTGTCAGAGGGGGTATAGCTCAGTGGTAGAGCATTTGACTGCAGATCAAGAGGTCCCCGGTTCAAGTCCGGGTGCCCCCTGGAACAGATCCCTCTGTGTCCGTACAACTGACTGTTTACCTTTAAAATCTAGAGGATTATGACATTCACTCAGCTTTCACACCAACATGAATCTGAATCTTATAAACGGGCGACACAAAGAGGTGAATCTTACCTGAGATGCTTCTCCTCGTCCTGCATGCGCTCGTAGGAGATGCTCCACTCCTGCATCTCCGCCTCCAGCTGCTGGTTCGCCTTCGTCAGCTCCTCAGTCTCCTGATGAAGAGACGAGATCGGATTATTTTGCTGATTTTTTGTTTTTATCCAAACATCATCTGATTCTGCGTTGACGATGTTTTAGAAATGCCATGAGAGGACTAGACTCGCCCTGCACGCCATTAAGAGTTCTACCCACTAAACCAAAGAAGAGAAAACTAAGTAAAGAAAAAGAAAACCTCCTCATGGTCGTATCCCTCTGCCACTCAGATGTTTCAGGTTACATCCTGTTTATCCAGAGTCGTATAAAATATGAACCGATTGTGTGAAATTTTGTCATAATTGCTGCAAAGTCTTGAGCCCTAGTGGACAAATCTGAAGGGATTCCCTTGAGGAGTTCTCAAGATATGGCGTTCACAAGGCCAAAAAACATGTTTTGTGAGGTCACCGTAACCTTGACCTTTGACCTTTGACCACCAAAATCTGATCAGTTCATCCTTGATACCTAGTGAACGTTTTTACCAAATTTGAAGAAGTTCCTTCAAAGCGTTACGGAGATATCGTGTTCATGAGAAGAGGAAGGATGGACAAACCCTTAAACAAAATGATACGTTGTGAAGAAAGTCACGACTGTGCAACTTCCTTTGTGTTTAAAAAAAGATCTGTGGAGAAGAATACTGTGTGAACACAGATTAAAGCAACACATGAACATCCAGAGAGTTTTACTTCATGTCTTCTGTCCACACGGGGAATCCTTCAGGCTTCGTTCACACACTACGATCTGAATCTCTTCTGCTACGTCTACTCTCTGCCGGACACTCAGAAACTCTGATGGTATCTGTTTTATTTTGAAAACTCCAGGTTCTGTTGTATCTGGACTGACAGAAACTGAGACTTTTGGAAACGATGACGTAAGACGCCCACGGTCTCTCCTGATTGGCTCTCATCGGCCTCGACATACAACATGGATAACCTGTTACTGACCTTGTCGTCTTTGCAGCTGTTGTTCAGCTAAATTCTGCATTTCGACATTACAACTGTCTTTGCTGTTCCTCGTTTGTAACATTTTGTGCAACTAATCAACTGCAGAGTCGATAAAATACTTCCTGTTTACACCGGCTCGCACATGCTCAGTGACGTAGCCTTGTGCCACTGAGTACAGAGACCACTTCCTGTCTGAAAACACAACAGAGACGCCGGCAGCAGGCTCACAGTGTGGGGGTGTAGCTCAGTGGTAGAGCATTTGACTGCAGATCAAGAGGTCTCTGGTTCAATTCCGGATGCCCCCTGCCTCAGATTTATGTCACCTCTCTGATATTGACATTTCATTACCGTCGTGCGGGCGGAGACCACCTTGGTGACCTTGTTGATACACTTCCTCAGGTTGTCCAGCTCGGAACAGAGCAGACTCTCACTGAACCGCAGGGCGTCTTTCTGGTTCCACACATCCTTGTTCTCGCACAGCAGCAGCTCCACCTTCTCCAGCCGCTCGCGGTGCCGAGCCCTCTCCTCCAGGAGAAGCTCCGAGACCTTCGTCTTAACGCCCTCCTTCACCCTGCGCCGCCGCTCCACAGCCATCCTGTGGTTGGAGGACAGGGGCGAACGTTTACAGTTTGCCGGTGAACGCTCATTAATGTTAAATCGTTAACCGTCTGTCTTTACTTATTCCTCTCCCGCTCTACCTCCAGCGTCAGGCTGTGGTAGGAAGCTTCATACTCCTCCTTCTCACTGACCAGCTGCCTCTCCA